>NC_056748.1:1100505992-1100551495 GCF_019279795.1 Protopterus annectens | reverse complement strand
TGTGAAATAAAACTTACAACCAAGCAAAAGGGAAATCCCCCAGGAATGGATTTAACAGATGCAGGTTGTTAATTTGAAGGCTCTGCTTAATGTTTTGAAGGGGGTGGGGGGATACCTAAAGTGTGAAAGAAGGAAGGGTCAGAAGTACCACCAAAGGGCAAGGACCCTGCAGATTCTGCATGATATAGACCAGCACTGAATTAGAGTCTTGACATGTCCATTGTTAATACTAGCTTGGGGAATCTCAAAAATGTCACAGTAGCTGACAAATACAGATCAATGTAGCCTTACAGAAGGGAAAGAACATTTGATAACATTAAAATAATTGTTTATTCTGTGTGTGTGTGTGTGTGTGTGTGTGCGCGTGTATATATATATATATATATATATATATATATATATATATATATATAATCTATATATATCTATATCTATATCATATATATATATATATATATATATATATATATATATATATATAAAAAAGTGTGCGTGTGTGATGCCCTTCCTCAATCAATGAGCCTCAACCCTCACAAGACACTGGCGGGTGACATTAATTTTCAGATGCAGCTGTCTGCACCAAGCACAATTTTCCTTAACAGCATACAGGGAGCAAACTGCAGACTCAGGGCTAGACTTCCTCTCCAGGCTCCAAATAAGACCATCTTTCCCTCTCTCTCTGTAGAAACCAGTGCCCTGTATCCCTGTTCCAAGTAGCTAACACACACACCAAGATGATTTTCACACACACTTGGGTAAGCCTGGCACATTTATCTGCTCTGCCACCTTCACCCAGACTTTAAGGTAGATTCAGTCACCTACTTTATGGCTCTTACCAGGGTACCCAATTACGCTTAGTAAAATTACTACTATAGAAACAGTTATGTCTGACCAAGCAGCAAGACCTTCAGGAGTATGAAGCCACAGTGTATCCAAATAAATGCAATTACTCTCAAGGGTTAAAATATTTTCTAAAAGAACAGCCACAATGAAAGGTTGAGATATATTTAATAACAAATAAAATAGAAATCATGAAAATACTGAATATTTACAATAAACACCAGAGTTTCATTTGCAGGAAATATAACAGCTGGAAAAAGACAGATACAGGAAAAACAATATTTAACTAACCTTACTATATTTTCCTAACTGACTGAAGAATTACGGTTCCCTACTTGCTAGAGCAAGCCAAGATGAAATGGAAGAGCGTCTTTTTGTCCGTTCCAACATAGTGCTGAGTGTCTGTCACATCTCTTACTAGTTTCTACATATAAATTTCAGTGTGAATGAGATCACATCTTATCACCAAATTCTGTGGTTCCCACACTACCCCCCCCCCCCCCCCACCGACTAGCAGATAAGCCAAAATCTAGCACAGATGTGTCAAGACACACCTAGGACTTTACTAATGCATCTGGAAACTAAAAATTCCAATATTTTCATCATTCTGCAGAGACTAATTAGCCATTTTCTGGCACCCCAAGGTAGAAACCAGTTCACCACCAAGGACAGCAGCAGCCCAGGTCCTTCCCAGACATTGGGTTTCTGGCTGCATTCAGGCCTGTGAGGTAAAATCTTTATAGCCTAAACAAAGTCATTTAATTTCTTGGTATTTTCTTACGGTAAACTGAGCGGAGCTTATCTCCTTCCCTTCCTGTATTGTTAAGATATATACATTTCCTCAGTTCCAACTGTACAGTCTGATATTAATGTACATTTCTTTTCTTTCCAGCAGGACCCACTGTTGATACATTTTTAACAGAAGTAGCTTTACAAACTCATTAACATAAGCATGTGTACAAATCAGTTTGATACACAAATGACAAAATGCATTACAAAACTCCAGCTATGCTGGCATACGTTACGCATGCACTACCCTACTCTCTGTGGCATAGCTGACACTACCTCACATCATCACAATACAATATATAAAAAAGCTCCCATTGATGTTAAAGTTTGGGTTCAGAGAAAGTTCTTGATAGGGTTTGCTAGGAATTAATAAGCAGGGCATCTGCATTCCCAAATAGTATAACAGAGTTAATAAGGAAACCATATGATGGAGCAGAGGCAAATATAAGGGTGGGAGGAGTCCTCACAACCTCTGGGATACAATTGGTGAAACAGTCAAGACAAAATAGTTCTATTTGTGGATGATGGCATTCTGTACTGACAAATCGTAAAAATATTACAGGTCTATGGGATATTTTATGACACAAACATTTTCAGGACATAAAACAAGCTACAGCAGTGATTCATGTGCCTACAAATGATCTATTTCAGCACCCATACTTATGGAGACATGAAAATATGAAATATTAATGTGTACAAATTTAAGGACTCTGCTGTGGCAACTAATGATATGTGGGGGGAAAAATGTAGACAGACATATATGGACAACAAAGGTACAGGCAGCGAAAATATTATTAGTTGCTCTGGTCTTGTTCATAGGTTGGTACTAGGCTATCGGCTCTAAGGCCTATACAAGCTTAGCCATAACAATTCCCTGGCTATTTCTTCCCACAATATTTACTTCCCTGGAAACCTGTCTAGTAGGGCGACTGACGTGATCCCCAGGGTGAATTTCCCATCTCCCATCCAATCGTCAAGGTTCTTTTGAAGAGGGCCAAAGAGGTGCTCTGCTTGACATATATGGGCAGTGTATTCGAGTCTGGGGAGTGTCTGGGTCAGGAACCTATCCCTCTAGCATGTTTTGTTCATTGTGATAAGGTTTAGATCCCTGGCGCATGTGGCTCTGAGGGATTGAGATTTCTTTAAGTGTAGCATGTCTAACAGCTCTGGGTTTGACATGGCCTGGTATATTAAGCACACAGGTCAAGCACTTATATATACATATATATATATATATATATATATATATATATATATATATATATATATATCAGTAAGAGGGAAAAGCTGTGCACTACAATTAATAGAGAGTTGAAGGAATTTATTTAGTATGGAAGGCAGCATGAGAAAAATGGGATATGTTATTACTGAACAGAGGGTTTAGGACTACTTTACAGTTATGCAGCTGAGACTTCTATATTATAACATAAGCAGAGGGATTTAGAGCAAAATGGAAGAGGATTATGATGGCTCAAAGAAGGGTGAGTGGTGCACAGAGGGTGAGGTCTCGAGGCAATCCCTTTGGGAGCATAGAAATTATACAGATTGCATTTATAAAGTAGCAAACAGCCTTATAAAGTCTAAGCCAGCAAGGGAATGGAGAAAGAAGATTTTGCCAATACGAATACATGCAATTAAAGATACAGAAAAATAGGCTGTCAGGAAGAAAATGGAGATAAGTAACAAAGCAACTGCTTTACAAGGGGCAAATATTTGTATTGCAGCTCGGATATTACCAGTTTTCCAACAGTCCCTTACATGGAAAATAAACAAAAAAAGTTAAGCACTGAAAGAAAGACCAGCTCTGATATGGTTTTGAAAAGAGCTAATAATACAAGACTCAATTAACAGAGGGCTAACTAATAAGCCATAAAACATTACACAGCTGTAAGAATAAAAGGAAATTAAAAAAGATCATAAAATAGTAAAATAAGTTACAGAAGAACAAAGAGTGGAAACTTGCAAAGCCATTTCGTATGCTACAAAGTCCTGAAGATTCAAGACATCTGCAATGAAATGTTTACACATCTACCTTTATACTACATGACCTCAAAGGAATTTATCTCAAGTGGAGAGTAGACACTAGTAGGAACCTGAATATAACAAAAGAGGGTACTTTTCTGAAGAAATTTATGAAAATATTTGGTATGGAATACATGAATTCAGTAGCAGGAACTCCGATAATTTAGATATTATCCCCCAAGGTACAACAACTGAGCTAGACTAGACAAACTGTATTTCACACGATTCCAGAAAATGGCGTTGTGGTGTACTTCCTGAAACAGAGTAAATGCTTTTTTGGATATAAAAACACAAACATACACAAAAATCAATAGTAGTAAACTATATACACACAAACTGGTTCAGTAATACCCATACCTAGGGTAAATAATTAACAGTATTTAGGTATCGTGATTAAAAAGGATTCGGTTATATCAATTAAGGATATGTGGGAAGGAACTGAACAAAGGATAGTATAGAAACTGAAAAACTGGAAGATCCTGATTATAGATAAGAGTATTAAGAAAAACACTGAGAGATGCTTTTAAACCCTTCAGTCTTGGACACAGGTCAGGCATGTTTTTATTAACCAAAATACAGTTTATTGATGACAGCTGAAAGAATTTGGCAGACGAAAAGGTAAAGTGTTAAGTGGGATAGGGTTGGGGGTTTGTATAATGGTTAAGGCATTTACCTTGGAATGACGAGGTACAGGGTTCGATTCTCACCTTTGAAAGGGACACTGCTTAGGCTTAAAATGGACCAAAAAGGTCAGCTAGCCTAGTACTTATCTATGAACCTATCTACACACCTCTAAGCTGATTTACTTTCTAGTACAAGGTGATTTTGGGGTTGCTTGATTTGAAGAGGTACTGCCTTTCTAGGTACATATATTTGAAAGTCAGGAGCATTGCAGGGAGCATTAGAAACATCCTCCAAGGCTGGCAAAACAGAAGAAATGGATACAGTATGTGGGTACTCTTGTTGTAACAAATCATAATATATGCCAGCTCTGGGGAAATGTTGCTCCTGTTCCCAAGCAAATACATCCTTCAATCTAAAGACTGCCTTAATAAAAGAATAAATCCTCATAATATTCAAATTCAGACTCACTATCTAAAGAATCAGAATCAGAGTCTTGGGCTATATATGGATCCTTCAAGTTATATTACCCAGTCTGTCTAAATCGGAAACCTGTGAACAAAACATCCTCGCCCTTTGCAGGGATAAGGAATAGGAAACTCCCGAGCCACTTGACACCCACAGCCATACTCCTAGCTAAGATAAACAAAGGTAATTTTTTTAGTCACAGAAACCACTCCTTGCTGTCACAAGGATTAATTTTCGGATTCTTTTTTGTAGGGACATCTGTGGATGAAGACAGTAGATGAAAGCATATCATTCCAATCAAGAGGTCTCTTTCCCCTGCCACCCCAAAAGGCCCTCCTGGAGTATGTCTAATCATCTGAAATGGATGGCTCTCCCATTCCCACATCAGACATGGAAAAGCCAAAAAGGATGCGTCTGTCCCCCCATCCCCAGTCCATAATGGCTGCCAAGGCTACAACAGAGGGGTTCCAGGAAACCACTAAGTGATCTGAGGAAACAGCAGTGGCCACTGCAAAGTCACTTATCACTGGCTGAGGCACTAACACAACCCAGTTTGACTGTTCTTTAGGTATGCTGCAGGAAGGAATAGCTGGACAGCCATACTGTAGCTGGGGAAGACCTTACTGCCTGTAATGTATACTACGAAGTGTCACATGGAAAGTAAGCTGTCACTTCACACAAACAGCAAACAACCACTCCTGAAATTTCAACACCACCACCAAGTTACACAAACTTGTCCTGTCAAAAAACAAACTTTTTTCCCCAAGCTAAATCACGAGAATGGAGAAAGGACACTTCCTAAACAGAGATGACTGCAAGTAGGGGCACAGAAAACAGGCAAGAGAGATTTGAATTTTACTGCAGAAAAAAATAGCTAAGGGAGCAAAGTACAGTTTTGTACCTACCATAAATGTAGATGTTCGAAGATCCACATTGCTGCAGTCCTAACACTTGGGTAGTCCGCTGTCCCAGTCGGCCCGAATACCAAAGTATAAGGCTGACGTCGGTCAAGGCGCATTTGTCTGACATCAGGACGTCAGGGTACAAATGTGCATGACCGACGCCATATCCTCAGTCTTTTCTTGCCCCAGATGTCAGAAGACCCTAAAAAGATAAGGCCAAAACCAAAAAACACCAAAACACTCCTGTGCCTAAAATATGTACAATATATACAAATGTACAAAAAATAGAACCTCACCCACACAACCACCCCTAAACACAGAGGGGAAGGAGGGAGGGAAAATTGGACTGCAGCAATGTGGATCTTCGAACATCTACATTTATGGTAGGTACAAAACTGTACTATGTTCTTCATCTCACATTGCTGCAGTCCTAACACTTGGGTAGAATCCCAAAGCAGAGGTAAGGGAGGATGGCTAAACTATATTGAAGCAGGAGCTGCCAAAATGCCCTGCAACACAGCAGTGGCAAAACCAGCCCTGGACTTAGAATAGAGAGGAAGGTGGTAATGCTTGGAGAAAGTATGCACTGAACTCCAAGTAGCTGCCTCCAAAATATCCTTAGTTGCCACCCCCCTTAGAAATGCTGTTGAAGTGGCAGTAGCCCTAGTGGAATGAGGCCTAATCCCAGCTGGAATCTCCTTGCCATGATGGGAGTAACAGAATGCAATGCAAAACCCAATCCACTTAGATATAGTTTGTTTTGACACAGGCTTGCCCTGAGAACTCAAAGCAAAAGAAACAAACTGCTGCTGAGACTGCCTAAAATCCCTAGTCCTGCTTAAATAATAACGCAACTGCCTGTGTACATCTAAAGTGTGCAAAATCTTTTCCCCCCTATTTTGGGGATCTGCATAAAAAGTAGGCAAATGAATAGTTTGGTTTAAAGCCACACTAGAAACCACCTTAGGCATAAATGAAGGATTAGTAATGATACCCTATCCTTATGAAAAATCAAAAAAGGCTCCACCGCCATAAGAGCCTGCAATTCAGAAACCCTTCTTGCAGAAGTAATGGCCAACAAAAAAGCAGTCTTCCATGACAAGTATTTCAACTCAGCAGTAGCCGCAGGCTCAAAAGGTTGTAGAGTAAGTTCCTCCAACACAAAATTGAGGTCCCAAGCAGGAGTAGGAGCTCTTCGTGGGGGTCTTATATTTTTTGCCCCTCTAAGAAATTGCTTGAACAAAGGATGAGAAAACAATGGTGGGTCACAATCATAGTGAGCTGAAATTGCTGCAGCATGAATCTTAATGGAAGAGAAAGACAAACCTTTGTCCAATAGCTCAGTAAGATATTGAAGAGCCACACTCAAATTAGGCTCAGAAACATCCAAATCCTTTGCTGCACTCCAAAATAAAGATCTCTTCCATTTTTCTGCATAGACTTTACGTGTACTAGGTCTTCTGGCTTCCATAATCACATTCAAAACTTGTTGAGGAAGTTGAGACCTGCTGTGGTTCAAAATAGAATATGCCAGGCTGTTAGATGAAGAGAGTGAAGCTTGACATTGAGTAGATGACCGTCCCTCTGAGACAAAAGGTGTGGAATTAAAGGTAAAGGCCATGGAGGCTTTCTTACCAGATTCCTCAGTAATGGGTACCAGTGTTGCCGAGGCCAATCTGGAGCTATCAAAATCATCCTTGGCTTGTCTTGTCTGACCTTTAGGAGTACCTTTGGGAGGAGAGGCAGAGGTGGAAAGGCATACACATGAAGATTTTCCCAACTGAACGAAAGAGCATCCACTTTCCAAGCTGTGTGATGAAAACTTTTCGTGCAAAACTTTGGCAGCTGGTGGTTTAGTGGAGAAGCGAACAGATCTATGTCTGGAGTTCCCCATGACACTGTCAATTTTTGAAATACATGAAGATCCAGTTTCCACTGTGGGGATCCATGATTTGCCTGCTTAACACATCTGCTAAGGAGTTCTGTGCTCCTGGCAGAAACCTTGCCTGAAGAGTAAGCTGCAAGCTGAGCACAGTCTCCCACAAAATCATTGCTTGCCTGCATAGAGGATAAGAATGTGTTCCCTTGCTTGTTGATGTACCACATGACAGTTGTGTTGTCTGTTAGAATCAACACCTGCCCTGGAAGAAGTAACTCCTTGAAAGCCATCAATGCAAACTGGACTGCTAACATCTCCTTCATGTTGATATGTAGATGCTGTAGTCTGGCAGGCCACTTGTCTTGTATCCACTTTCCATTCAGATGAGCTCCCCAAGCTATGTCTGAGGCATCTGTCGTTAGAATCTGACTCGCCTCTGGCCGGGTCACAGAGAGTCCCTTGTTTAGGTGACATTCCTGAGCCCACCACAAAAATTCCTTTTGAATGCAAGGTATTATTTGAATGACAGTGTCCAGATCCTGGCAGTGCTGTGTCCATACATTTTGAGATACCATTGTAGCTTCCTCATATGCAGTTTGGCATTGGGAAGCACCAGAATACAAGATGCCATGAACCCTAATGCTTGAAGGACTGTCCTTGCAGTCAGCACGGACTGATGAAATAGTTGATGGAAGTAAAGGGATAGACTCTTTTGTTTGTCCGGGGTTAAAAGGCCATCTGGGCTGCTGTATTCAGTCTCACACCCAGAAAGCACATGTCTTGAGAGGGTACTAGACTGGACTTTATTTCGCTTCACAGAATACCCCAGGCATCTTAGCACTGCTATCACATATTCCAGATGCTGAAGAAGCTCGTCCTTTCTTGAGCCAGAATCAGACAGTCGTCCAAGTAAGGATAGATTTGTATTCCTTTTAGCCTGAAAAAGCTACAACTGGAGCCAGAACTTTTGTGAATACTCTGGGCGCAGTAGATAAGCCAAAGGGCAATGCAGAGAACTGATAATGGGAATTTCCAGCTCGGAAACGCAGTTACTTCCTGCAACTGAGTCCGATAGGCACATGAAGGTAAGCCTCCTTGAGATCTAAAGTTACCATCCAGTGATCTTTGCCCAGCAGAGGTAAAAGCTGTTGTAACGTCAACATTTTGAACTTGGGAATGTCCAAATAAGTGTTGAGGATAGACAAATCCAAAATTGGTCTCCACGTGTTCCTTTTTTGGTACTAGGAACAGGCGAGAATAAAATCCTAGGCCCCTTTCTGGCACAGGAACCGGCTGAATGGCCCTTATCTGGAGCAACAGAGAAATTTGCTTGTGAGCCTCTTTTCTTTGTATAGGAGGAATGTCTGGCATGCCTTTGAAAGGAGGCAAGGTATGGAAATAAAACCTGTAACCGTGGTGAGCGATATCCAATACCCATCTGTCTTGGGTAATAACACTCCAGTTTTCTTTGAAAAGTGCCAGCCTTCCTCCCAAAGGTGCTGCCAGACGAGAAGGCTCTGGCAGCTGAAAAGGCAAGTCATTGGGTCTGCTTACGAAAGGACTGACCCCTGCCCTCACCAGAAGACTGGGCAGGCGAACTGCCTGTTCTAGGCCTAAAAGAACCTTGAGCTCTGCCCCTACCACGTCTAGATCTACCCCTAGACTGAGAATCATAAGAAGGATAAGTCCACCCCTTAGTAGGCCAATTTCTACTAAACTTTGGAGGCTGAACCTGCAAAAAATTTTTAACAGTCTGCATAGACTTAGCCTTGTCCTCCATTTTCTTTAAAACTGCATCCACAGGCGCACCAAATAACACATCAGATTGTAAAGGAGCATCTAAAATCCTTGTCTTTACATGTTCAGCTAAATTCTGATCCCTAAGCCAGGCGTGCCTGCGGAGAACAGAACCAGTGGCTGCCACCCTCGAAGAGGCCTGTACAGCATCAAAACCACATTGCAAGGAATGCTTACCCACCTGTTCAGAAACATGAACTAAATCCTGCAACTCTTTACACTCAATACCTTCCGCCAGAGCATCTACCTTAGACTTCAATTGTGAAAGGAGATAATTTTGGTATTTCAACATGTGAAACTGGCAATTCAAAGCCCTCATGGCTAAAGTGGAAGAAGTATACACTTTTTCCCCATCTATCCAAAGCCCTTGCCTCTTTATCAGAAGGAACAGGATTTTTAACAACAGAAGCCTTAACACCTTTAGGGCCCTGAGAAACAGTTTCTGGGTCTGCCCTAGGACTCTTAAAAGATACTTATGAGCTTCAGGCACCCTATAATACCTGTCCGGTTTAACTGGGGCAGGAGGCAAAGAATCAGGGTTCAGGAAGCCTCTGCAAAACATCCTCTACCACATCCAGAACAGGAGGTATAGCTAAAGGCCTATGCTGGGGTAGAAACAAAAATTCCCTAAGCCTTTTCCTAGAATCAGAGAAATCTTGACCTTCCCATTTAAAATGCTCCCTCATGGAATGAAGGGTCTCTGAAAAGAAAAATCCTCAGGAGGAGAAGCCAAGGTGTAGAGTCATCTACATCAGAATCAGAATAAGGAGGATACTCCTGCAAGTCTTCAGCCAAGACTCAGAAGCCTCGAACACTGCTCAAAACTCTCAAGCTCAGGTTCCACCCTAGGCCTCTTATCAGGGGCATAGAACCTCTAATCATAGTAATCAAATCTTCTGCCATTTTAAGCATATGTTTCTTAGGCAGAGACCCTGAAGAACTAGGGGAGACCCCTACTGAAGTTAACCCTGGCCTGCCTCTAGAAGGAGCCTTGGAAACAGAAGGGGAGGGCCTAACCACCTTAGCAAGGGAGGGCAGAACAGCTACCTGAGAAGCCCCTTCAGCCTGGCCTACCTCCTGAGAGGACACATCTTGTAACAGTAAAGTCTCTCCCTGAGAATCCAAAGGAACTTCTGGTAGAACCACCGGCTCCACCGAGCCCTCTAAAGAACAGACGTCCGGGACAGACGGTTCTTCCACCCTAGGCTTCGCTGCTTTGTCCTTGCGCTTTTTAGACGAAGCGGGCGGAGCATCCGACGGCATGTTGTAATTACAACGCTTCCCAAAAACTAACCTGGCACAATCTAATCTTCTCTTAATAGTGCGTTTGTTAAATCTAGCACAAGAGCGACAGCCAACAACGTCGTGCTCAGGCCCTAAGCAAGGTATACACAATGTATGGTAATCTCTATGAGGTATCTGTTTCCCACAAGAAATACAGTTATTCACTTTTTCTGACATCCGGTAAAATACTGAGGCAAGAAAAACCAAAATATTCCCAACGGGTACTTAGCCAACTTTGATTCGGTCTGAAACTCCGACTTCAGAAAATTTCAGAACGCCAACCTGCACTCGCAATACTGCTTCTGCATCGGACCACGCGGCAAAAAAGACTGAGGATATGGCGTCGGTCATGCGCATTTGTACCCTGACGTCCTGATGTCAGACAAATGCGCCTTGACCGACGTCAGCCTTATACTTTGGTATTCGGGCCGACTGGGACAGCGGACTACCCAAGTGTTAGGACTGCAGCAATGTGAGATGAAGAACATCAGCAAGTAACTGTAGGATGAAAAGGTCAAGAGTGGGATGAGGTCAAGCAGACTGCAGCTTGGAGACTTGTCATCTGTACCGGACTGCAGCTTGGAGACTTGTCACCTGTACCAGGGAATGTTAAAATACAGGCAAAAAGAAAGCGATAGGGTAGTGTTAAATTAAAGATCAGCTCTGGTCAAGTTACAGGCAAGTTTGTAACAGAAGCTGCAGTTAAAGAAGGGATAATTTGTAGGGCAAATAAAATAGCACATGATAACTAAGAATCAATCACAAGACATTAGGAAAGACTGGAAATTAGAATGGGAAAACAATATACAAAAGAATAATGGGAGGACATCTGTAAGGCTCTGAAGAAGGTAACAAAATCCATAAGGTTTAGGATTTCTTTCCTTTGAACGGTTTCCATAGACATTATTATAATCAAAGTAGCCCTCGGAGAATTTTTCCACAGGTATGTAACAAATGCTTAAGATGTGATGGGGAAGAAAGGGTTACTTGAGATGATGTTTTTTGAGAATGTTAAGCTGTTAGTATTCTGTAGGGAATCTTCAAAAGCTATGTAAAAAACATTGGGGAAAACAAGTTACTGTAACTACTGTATGCTTCATCACAATTGCGATCCACAAACAATCTGCATTCTAACAAAGCTCTAGTAGTCAGAGAAGATCCCAAACATTTACGATAACATTCCTTCAGTCATTACTCACCATTGAAGGCTCCACAGTAAGGACAAGTGTTCTTCTTCCTGCATTTCTCAGAAATTTTCTTTTTAAGCCCTCTTTTTTGTAAATAGGTCAAACCAGGCCTCTTTAAAACATCTAAAAACTGTTTTTTCTCTTCAGCAGACAGCATGATGTGGGAACACGTCTTGCAGATCATCTAGCAAAAAACATTGAGCCATCATTGGTCAGTACTTTAAAATTTCAATATGTGCTCAAGTCAGTTACTCATCAATACACCATATTTGCAACACACGCCAACATCCAGCAATTGCAAAAGCTAAATGTGAAACAGAGAGAAAGTACAGTTTTGTACCTACCATAAATGTAGATGTCCGAACAGGATAGCATCTGCAGTCCTAACAAATGGGTTGTCCTGTCGTCAGGCAGCCCTTCGGTCGGCCGGATTCCAAAGTCTGGGTCTGGCCTCGGCTGGTGTCACACTTCACCCGACGTCATCACTGCTGGTCTTCGGGTATAAAGGCATCAGCAGACGCCATTTTCCTCAGTGTTTCTTGCCCCAGATGCCAGTTGCCCTCTTGGAAAGCTAAATTTTTGGATAAATGCCAATGTTTCCAAAAAGTAGAAGGCAAACACAAAAAATAGACATGTATGTACATATATACAAACAAATACACCATAAGAAATCCCCCCCAGCTAGCTATTAGGTGGGCAAATACCCTAGGAATACCACAGAGGGGAAGGAGGGTGGGTAATCCTGACTGCAGATGCTATCCTGTTCGGACATCTACATTTATGGTAGGTACAAAACTGTACTATGTCCTTCAAGGATGCATCTGCAGTCCTAACAAATGGGTAGAATACCATAGCCAAACTAGGGGAGGAGGAAGAAGGAATTATGGTGTAGTTAGGATCCCTTGCAAAACAGCAGTGGCAAATCCTGCTCGGGATCTAGAGTATAGAGGTAAGTTATAATGCTTGGCAAATGTATGCACGGAGGTCCAAGTAGCAGCCTCTATAATGTCCTTGGTAGCCACTCGTGAAGAAAGCTGTGGTAGTGGCTGTAGCCCTTGTAGAATGAGGCCTTATGTTCTGTGGAATTTGCTTTCCATGGTAGGAGTAACAGAATCTTATGCAATTTCCTATCCACTTGGAGATTGTCTGTTTGGAAATTGCTTTTCCTTCCCTTCCTGCTGCATATGCTACTAGAAGCTGGTCAGTTTTTCTATTGCCCTTGGTTCTGTCCAGGTAGTAGCGTAACTGTCTATGTACATCCAAGGAATGCAGCAGTCTTTCCCCCCTATTCTGTGGATTGGGAAAGAAGGTAGGTAGGTGGATTGCCTGGTTTAGAGACACTATGGATACCACCTTAGGCATAAATGTAGGATTAGTTCTCATGGACACTATCTTGATGGAAGATTAGGAAGGGTTGTACTGCCATTAAAGCCTGTAGTTCCGAAACCCTTCTTGCTGAAGTAATTGCCAGCAGGAAAGCAGTTTTCCAGGATAGGTGCTGTAGATCTGCTGTTGCTGCTGGTTCGAATGGAGGGAGTGTTAATTTTTCTAGCACAACGTTCAAGTCCCATGCTGGTAATGGTGGTTTCCTTGGAGGTTTTACATTCTTGATTCCCCTCAGAAACTGCCGGAGTAGAGGATGTGAGAAGACAGGGGGATCGAAGCTGTATTCTGCAGAAATAGCTGATGCATGTATCTTGATGGAGGAGTAGGACAGGCCTGTTTGGAGAAGCTCTGCCAAATACTCCAGAATGTTGGCAATATCTACATTTGACACATCTTTCCCTCTTTCAGTACTCCAAATGACAAACCTTTTCCATTTTCCTGCATAGTTCCTTCTTGTTGAAGGTCTGCGGGCCTCAAGGATAATGTCTTTAACCCTTTGGGATAAATCTGGGTTAGTTGCTGTTATGTAATGTTCCAGGCAGCCAGTTGCAGAGTTTTTAGGTTTGGATGCAATATGCTGTAGTTTCTCTGAGTTAACATCAAAGAATCAGGGGTAGTGTCCACGTTTCCCCCCGAGACATGCTCCTCAGTAATGGATACCAATGTTGTCTTGGCCAATTTGGAGCTATCAGAATTATCCTTGGACGTTCCTCTTTGATTTTCAGTAGTACCTTGTGCATCAAAGGAAGAGGTGGAAATGCATATGCTGTCAGGCCTTTCCAACTGAAGGATAGAGAGTCCACCTTCCAAGCAAGTGGGTGGTATTGTCCTTGTGCAGAATTTCTTGAGCTGGTGATTGAGTGGGGATGCGAATAGGTCTATCTGTGGCATTCCCCATTTCTTTGTGATGGTCTTGAAGATGTCCGGGTGTAGCATCCATTCGTGAGCATCCGAGGTAGTTCTGCTTAACATGTCTGCTAGGATGTTTTCTTTTCCCGGTACAAATATTGCCTGTAACTGAATGTTGTAACTCAGAGCCATATTCCATAGGTCCAGAGCCATTCGGCATAGGGGGTATGAATGAGTGCCTCCCTGTTTGTTGATGTACCACATGACTGTGGTGTTGTCTGTTCTTATCATCAATTGGCCTTCTTTGAGGAATGGTCTGAAATTCTGGATTGCTAGTTTTACTGCCAGCATTTCTTTTTGATTTATGTGCAGGTGCAGCTGATCTGGAGTCCATAAGCCTTGAATGCACTTGTCCAGCATGTGGGCCCCCCAACCGAGGTCTGAGGCGTCCGTTGTGATGGTCTGGCTTGGTTGAATGCTGTGGAAGGACAAACCTGGGTTTAACCGGCATGCCTGAGCCCACCATAGGAACTCTTGTTTCAGGCATGGGATCAGTGGTAGTTCGGCTTCTAAGCTGTGTCTGTGTTGAGACCATAGATTCTTTAGATACCACTGTAGCTTTCTCATATGCAGTCTGGCATGGGGAACTAGGATTATGCAGGATGCCATGAAGCCCAAGGCCTGCAGTACTTTTCTTGCTGTTAGTTTGTTCTGCTTTGTTAATGCCAAGAAGTAAAGAGGAAGTTGTTCTTGTTTTTCTGCAGTTAGGTATGCCATCTGTTTTACTGTGTCCAATTCTGCACCCAAGAATGTTCTTGTTTGAGATGGCATCAGTCTTGACTTTTTTAAGTTGACTGTGTATCCCAGGGCTTGTAGTAAGCAAATGACTCTTTGTAGGTCTTGTGTCAGCTTGTTTTGGTTGTCCGCTTGTATCAGGCAGTCGTCCAGGTATGGATAAATTTGGATTCCCTGAAGTCTGCAGTGAGCGATTACTGATGCCAGGCATTTCGTGAACACTCTGGGCGCAATAGATAAGCCAAAGGGCAATGCTGAGAATTGATAATGCTCTGATCCTGCAAGAAATCTGAGGTATCTTCTGCAATTTGGTCGTATGGGGACGTGCAGGTATGCCTCCTTGAGATCTAGACTTACCAGCCAATACTCCTTGCCCAGCATGGGAAGAAGTTGCTGTAGGGTCAGCATTTTGAATTTTGGAACAATGATGAATGTGTTTAAAGCGGACAGGTCGAGAATAGGTCTCCAACTTTTCTCTTTTCTGGGTACCAGGAAGAGTCTGGAGTAGAATCCCTTGCCCTGTTCTGTAGGTGGTACCCTTTCCACAGCTCTCATCTTTGTTAATTGAGCTATTTGTTTTTGAGCTTCTGTCTTTTGATTTGGTGGTAGGTTTGGCATTCCTCTTTTTGCTGGTAAAGTGTGGAAATGAAACCTGTAGCCTTGGTCTATAGTCTGCAAAATCCACTTGTCTCTTGTGATATAGTGCCAGTTTTTTGAAAATAAGGCTAACTTTCCGCCTAAGGGCGCTGCTATTTGTTCCCTGGTAGGTGGTGTTAGAGCCAAGTCACTGATTGTCCTGTTGCAGTGGTAGTGGTTGTATCTGTGCCTCGTTGGTTATTGCCTTGCCACTGGCGTCCCCTGTAGGCACCTCCTCTGGATTGATTTCTGCCTCTTGGACGCCTATTCCTGCCTCTCTGTGCTTTAGAGGAGTCTGGAAAGGACCAATTTTTGGAAGGCCAGTTCCTGCTAAACCTTGGGGGCTGAACCTGTAAGAAATCTTTAACTGTTTGTACAGATTTTGCCTTCTCTTCCATTTTCTTCATTACCTGTTGGGCAGGAGAACCAAATAGACTGACCTTATCCATAGGAACATCTAATAGCTTTGCTTTAACATGATCCGGCAAGACCTGTTCTTTCAACCATGCATGCCTTCTTATAACTGTGCCAGTCATGGCTGATCTAAATGAAGCCTCCAGTGCATCATAGCCACATTTTAAGGAATGGTTACTAACCTGCTGTATGTTATTCACCATTTCTAGAACATATTTCTTATCTAAAGTATCATCAGAGGACAGTTTCTTAGTTAATTGATCAAGCATAAACTCTTGGTATTGGATTATATGAAACTGACAGTTCAAAGCTCTAGCTGAGAGAGTAGCAGAGGTATATACTTTTTTACCCCATCTCTCTAAGGACCTGGATTCCCTTTCAGAAGGGAGAGGGTTTTTCGCTGAGGTTGAAGCTACTGCCTTAGGCCCCTGGGAGATAGTCTCAGGATCTGCAAAAGGAGCCTTGTACAAGTGGTGATGAGTGTCCGGGACCCTGTAAAACCTGTCGGGCTTAGCAGGGGCAGGGGGTAAAGTGTCAGGAGCAGTGAAAGCATCATTGAATGCATCATCCACAACAGGAAGAACTGGAGGTATAGCTAAAGGCCTGTGTTGCGGTAAATGTAAAAAGGTCCCAAGTCTTTTTCTAGAGTCTGAGAAATCTTGCCCCTGCCATTGGAATTGCTCTCTCATGGCATGTAAGGTTTCCCAAAAAGAAAATTCCTCTGGTGGAGAGGCAGAAGGAATCGATTCTTCAGCATCAGAATCTTCATAAGTAGAAAAAGGAGCCTCTGGATGGTCTGTATTGTCTGTATCATCAGAAGAGTCATCTGAGGACACTGGCTCAGGGGGCTCTGCTCTAGGCCTCTTTTCTGGGGGCTGAGAGGCCCTGTCTGGATGAGATTGAGATCCCCTTATTAAAGAGATGAGATCCTCTGCCAGAGTAAGCATTTGGGAACTGGAACTGGGCCTGTGAGAGGGGGGCTTAACAGGCACAGACTTAGCAGTTTTGGCTGCTTTAGCCCTAGCAAAGGCCTTAATGGACATGGCTGCAGGAGGCCTAGCAGCACCACGTGCTGGGGTAGAGACATCCAAAGGGATGGTGTCCGATAAATCTTGAGAAACCACGGTAGTAGGCAAAACTTCAGAGGCCGATTCAACTAGGGTAGAAGGGGCCTCGGTAGTAGTCATGGATTCGGCTGGAGATTGACCCGTTTGCTCGGTTTCGGCCGAAACAGAGACACTCGCGGTTTGCCTAGCCGTGGTTTCGGCCGAAACCGCGGACCGCGAGTGTTGGTCCTTTTCTTTGCGTTTCTTAATTTGAGTAGTCGGAGGATCCGACGGCATAATGTACGCAAAATCTGAGCCGAAAAACTGTTCAGCAAACTCCGACCGACGCCTAAGCGTTCGTCGGTTGAAGGAAGCACAGGCTAAACAAGCTGCTATGTCGTGGTCTGGGCCTAAACAAGGTAAGCAGTAAGAGTGGAAATCTTTAGGAGGTATTTGTTTCCCACAAGTTAAACAGTTATTCACTTTTTCTGACATCGGCTGAGGCAAGAAAGAGTCCCCAACGGGGTACTTAGCTTTATAGAAGTCTTCGAAGTAGTATTCGGTAGTAGTAATCTCTGGATCTGACCGACCGGCACTTGCGAACAGCTTCTGCTTCGGGCGCCACGCGGCAAGAAAGACTGAGGAAAATGGCGTCTATACCCGAAGACCAGCAGTGATGACGTCGGGTGAAGTGCGACACCAGCCGAGGCCAGACCCAGACTTTGGAATCCGGCCGACCGAAGGGCTGCCTGACGACAGGACAACCCATTTGTTAGGACTGCAGATGCATCCTTGAAGGACATCAAAAATGCTGTCACACCTGTTATAATACGGATGAAATTACAACTCGCTAAAGACACATTACCTCACTTAAGACTGAATTTACTCAAATCTTCCTTAAATGACAGACTTTCATAGAAATCTTTTGCTAACTCTAGAATAAAGTCTACAGATATGCAATGCTTGTTCAAAAATTTGTACCAGAATATTCCACTAGGCAATTGGGTCTAGACTATAGGGCTTCAGCTTGAAAACCAGCAAGAAAATATGGCAGAGAGCTCCTAACAGCCACGTGTTCCTCACTTCCAAGAAGGTATGGGCTGAAACAAATGGAAGTCTAATCCTTGGAAGAAGTCTGCGGAAAAGCAGCCTGCTGTACATAAAATACACCATGCAGCCAGGCACTATGCAGGTGAGCTTGTGCAGGTCAGTGAATAGGAGTAAACGCTCTTAACCACTCCAGTAATTGAGTGACATCTGCATCGCACAACACCATGCTACAGTAAGAGACATACCTGTAGGGAAGTGGATATAGCAATATATGCATATTTAAATTCATATATACCTAGAATCTTGTAGTGGAAGAAAAGTAAATAAACTTTTATCAACATTACACCAACTTTGAAATAGACTCAAAAAGAAAAAAAAACTGTGGAAGGAAAAACATGAACTTATAAAATATTACTGGAAAAAAATATTCAGTTCTCTAACGTTTCCACATAAAATGATCAGACAGAGCCAAACTCAAAATGCTAGATCACAAAATCATCAAGAATTCAATTCACCTACAGTACTGAAATAAGCATTTCTGAATGGTGGGCACTCCCTATATTGGGGGAGAAAATATATTACACACCTGAACTTCTCCCCAGGTGATGGGGTGCCAACACACCAGTACACGTATTAACACAAAGACAACTCACTGATGCACTATGGCCCTCCTCAGAGGCTTAGCTTTGCAACATCTCTGAAAACAGTAGAGCAAAGTAAGGCAAACCCTTGTCGTACATTATTACACTGAAGTACACAGGCTTCTTCTGGATCAGACACCCTGCAAGAACATTAAGAATCAAGCTGACAAGCTTCTGCCAGGTTTAGTTGGGTTGTAGACTCTCAAAGCTGCTTACCACACACTGCCTTAATATTGCAGACCGTCAATAAAATAGCCTTACAATGTCACTTGCACATATTGTATTTCACACTTCTACACTGCTTGTGCTTTGATCTTGCCTTTGGCTCATTCAAGACAGAATAAGATCCTTGTACTGCTTCACTTACCTGATAATCAAATTACAGCCACATAAAAATGGGTGAAGAAGCAGAGCTTCTTCAGAACTATTACTTAAAAAGGCCAAGGACTGGTTAAAGTTTCAGCTGATGTTTTTTTTTAATTTTTATAACTGAATGTGAATTCATGTCACTATCATCCATGTGATGTTAAAATGTGTAACAAAAAAAAAAAAAAAAAGATGCCTATGTTAGGGGAATCTTGATAGTTTTGCAGGGTGCCTGTTTAAATTCCTAAACATTAAGTGCAATCCCTGAAAAAAAAAAAAAAAAAAAAAAAAAAACGAGTGCAGTTTCGGGGTATGTTCACCTCTAAATCTGAAGTACCTTGCTGCATTTTCTCGTCTTTGCATTAGTGATCTTAGTGTTAGTATACACAGTGGGGTAGTGTGGGAAGTACAATCCCCAATTTTTGGAATGTGGGAGAAGCACCTCGCACAAACACTAGACAAATGGGTTACTTCCAAAGTGATTAAGATCCACTTTTTTTTAAGGAGGGGGGGGGGGAGAACCTTTTATATAGAGATATGGGTGGACTGTGAAAGGGAGGGCAACAAAGGGCAGTTAGGCAGACTTGTCTGGGTAGAAAGGCTTTCCAAATCTAAATGCCTGCCTGGTGTGTCCTGGAATCCTTTCCTGGGCATTTTTTTTTGGCCTTACATAAAGGCCTAGACTACCTGCAAGCAAAGGAAGTGGGTTTTGCAGGCTAGGCTTTGGCACAGAACTGACAAATCTATCTAAAACTCTTCACACTTTTACCTTGTTCTTGCAAATGTTTCAAGAGATTAGCAGCAACAGGGCCAAAACAAAGGTCTTTGTTCAACGGACAGTCAGAAAGTTTTGTCTTAACATCCTGTGGGAGCAGCTAAGGCTTCCCAAGTGACCAGGCACAGCACAGAAAGCAGCTATAATGTAAGAGAATTCCACCAGAGCAGCATTTACAGGTTCTGTTGTCAGGAGATGTGCATGGTTGGCTCAAGCTTCCCAAGTCTGCCACAGGGTTTTTGTACACATTTTAAATAATTAGGTAGTTTCTAAAGTCTATTAGACCTTTTATGGATTTGGTGGCTGTGAAACAGGTGCCATGGAAGCAGATGAATCTAGAGAATCCTTCAGAATATGAGGTACACCAGCAGGGACGCCTACTTCTGAGAGGTAGTTGTATCTTTAGTGTACCTCAGAAATCTGCTTCGATTCCCATTACTCGCATATAGGTCTCAAAATCTGGCTCTGCCGCTTTACACAGACTCGCTTTGCAGTCTTGAGCTCCTCCCTCTACCCACAATGCCCCAAACTACACATAGCTCCTTCAGATCGAGTTTGCTGACTATACAGTAATGAGAGAGGAACAAAGTAAAAGAAAAGAAAAAAACACAGGCTCAACTAGGGACAACTGTTCCAAAAAGGCTCCGCAAGTCTTCCAGAAAAATCATAGGTTGGGATGGGTGGGGGGGAAGGTGGGTCAGAATGAAAATGGACAACAAAGATGCCAAGCTATGGTAAATACATAACTTAAAAACCTGATGTCATCCATTTTACACCGATTCATATAGGGGTCATAGTCTCTAGCTAGATAAACTCTTGGGTGGCTTCAAGGAAGGATATGCCGTAGCATTGTCAAACCAAAAGACCTACTTCTACAGACAATACCCAATTTGGTAATGAGTCACAAAGTTATGGGGTGTGAACCAAGTGGCTGTTGCCCAAATGTCATCAATGGAACTTCTAAAAGAGAAGGCAGATGATACAGATACAGATATCTTTGAACGGGCTTTGGGAGAAGTGGGCAACTTCAGACAATTTTTGTCATAAATTAAAGAAATGCAATTGCAAGCTGCTGTTTTTTTTGCAAGAGTCAATTTTGTCACTGCATGTCCAAGGAGATTAGGGGAGAAAAACAACTGGTCAGATTTTCTGAATTGTTTGGACCTATGAAAATAAAAATGAAGTTGCCTGCTCACATCCAGCAAATGCAACAAACATTTGCCCTTATTGGAGTAATTTGAAAAAAAGACTAGTAATTGAATGGTCTGGTTAATGTTGGACTAGTAGTCACTTTAGGCATGAGAGGTTAGTACGAAGGGAAACTCTTTTGAAAGATAAGGTGGCTTAGATGAGAGGGCCTAAATTTCAGAAATTCTTTTAGCTGAGGTTTTTAGCTGATGGCTACCAAAAAGAAAGATAGTTTTCCAGGAGAAGAATTTAATGCCACAGTCGTTGACTGGTCCAAAAGGCTTCAGAGTCAGTCATTGGAGAATTAGTGTGAAATCCCACAGAGAATCAGGATCTTTAATCAAGGGTCTAAGCAGAAAAATTCCTTTCATGAAGGCCTTGCATAGTCTGGTGGAAGCAACAATACCAGAAGAAAACCCAGTATGGAAACTGGATACAGCTGCAAACTGATGTTTTATCAGTAGCAAAACTAGACCAGTCTTTAAAACAGAGAAGTAAGGAAAGTAAGGACCGCTGAGTTGGAGGCTGAATTTTTATAGAAGACTGACTGAAAGGGGTTTTGTGCTCCATCACAACTATACTAAGGGATAACATTTCTTGATGGACCTTAGACACCATATTGACCAGACCATTGGTCAAGGGGATATTTCCACTTACATGTTTAACTTTGGATGTCAAAAATCCTTTTACTAGCATACCCAATGAGTATGGTGTACATGCAGTTAGGGAGATTTTAAAACGCAAGAGTAGGTACACTGATAGCAATATCATGACTATTTGTACCTTACTAGAATTAGTTTTGGAACACAATGTTTTTATATCTGGCAGACAGTTATGTTTACAAAGATAGGTGGTTGCCATGGGCAACCCCTGTGCTAATTCGTGACTCTGGAAATGATTATTGGGAAGAACATGCATTTCATCATCCTGTATTCTCCAGTCACATCAAATTGTAGCAACGCTTTGTGGATGATGTATTTATACTGTGGGATGGCAGTCGATTTGAGTTGCAAGAGCTTTTTTAAATATGTTGATGCACTGATTTTTTTATCGTTTACACTCAGTATCTGATTCAAATATTGATTTTTTGGATGTGAAAGTAACCAATAATATACATGGACAGATATCACTATCTTTAGGAAAGTCTGCTAGAGAAACAGTCTGTTAGTACATGACAGTATGCATCCTAGGCATGTATTCCCCAATGAAAAAATGAAAGGAAACACCCACCAGGGCAGTAACAACATACAAATGGAGTACGGCCACCAAAAGATGCAAACTTTTCCACAAAAAGCCACACTGTGTGGAAAACTGAGTCCAAATAATGAAAACTGAATCTTGTAGTTGAACTAGAACAAACAATTTATTCCAAAGTGAAACGACTAAGCGCTTTCGCCAGCAATCTGGCTTCATCAGAGTCATTTAAACTACATTACAATAAACCATATATACTCTCAACTCACAGCTCATTGGATCAATCCAAGTAGCACACGCCCATAACACATCCTTTTCTAAAAAACTTGGTAGTTGACATAACTATATACAAAATACTTTATACACATAAATAACAGGAGTCATCATCAATGGTGATATTGTATCCATAAGATTCTAAATTGATATTGTCAAATGTCACAATAAAAACATTCTGTGTATACATGAATCGTAGTACATAAAGCATAATATAAATCCCCCCCACACACACACACACACACTCAACCAGCTAAATAAGACACTAATATCATAATACCAACACACCATATAAATTGATATTTTGAATTGTTGATTATTGCACACACACCATAGGTCCCTACTACCGGTGTTTTTCTGTCTCTATACTAAAAGGGACCTTAACTTTAAAATGGGTTTAATTGAAATGTAATCATTTATACCCGGGGGCTTGCAAGCATCTAATCTTAATTGCCATACTGTTTCTAAGGCCCCCACTCTGTTGGGTATATCACCCCCCTCACCAAAATCTAAAACACGTCCAATAATAAAAAACATAAATTTTTTAAAACCAACACATTTGTTGCTGTGTAAATAAAGTGCATTGTGCTTATCTCTCTTCCTTATAGATCTGATGTGTTCTGCGATTCTATCCTGCAACCTCCTAATGGATTTCCCCACATAGAATGCCTCACACGTCACACATGTTGCTAGGTAGACAATGTTCTTTGTACAACAATTGCACTGCCCGGGACAAGCGATGGTGTACTTGTAACTTGGTACACATACATAACTACCCTCATTGATGTACCTACACCATCTGCAAAACCCACATTTTTTCATAATGGATTTGTATTCATTTTTGTTGTTTCTCTCTAGGATACCTTTCATATTCTCACCCCTACTGAACACAAAAACGGGTTCTGAACCCAATGTTTTTTTAAGATCCTCACTTAAAACATACTTCCAAATATTTTTTATTATATCAACTATCTCTGTGGATTTAGGGTTAAATTTAACTATCATCTTTAAATCAGACACCTTGGGTATAACGCCAGTCTCATTTTCCACCATGTGTCCTAACCCAGAACATAAAACAGGTGCATAACGTTCTTTTCTTCCCCTCAAGACCTCCCTTCTTATACTTAGAAGGAGCTTCAATGGATAACCACGATCCAAAAACATACCTATTAATTTAAAAAGCTCCCTTCTAAATTGTGTATTATTACTGACCAGCCTAGAGGTTCTCACCATTTGCCCCTTAACAATTCCTTTACGTTGGTGGAACGGGTGACAACTGGAGAAGTGTAATAGTGAGTTCGAATAATTTTCTTTTCTGTAAATATTACTTTCAAACCCACTATCTGTCCTACTAATAGTAATGTCCAAGTAGTTGATTTTGTTTTTATCCCAATGAAATGTAAATTTCAAAAATTCTGTTGTGTTACTCAGAAATTCAACAAAGTCAACCACTGTTTTCTCATCTCCTTCCCAAAAAATCAAAATGTCATCCAAAAACCTACTATACATCAGTATGTTTTCTTTAAACCTTTCTGATGCAAATATGTGTTCTCTTTCCCATGTAAGTAAAACTGCAATGGCAAAAGCTGGCGCACATTTTGCACCCATCACAACACCTGATCTTTGTTGAAATAAATCCCCCTCAAAGTTCATGAAATTGTTCTTAAGCACTAATTCCATCAAATCACAAACAAAATTGGCCTTGGTCCCTTCCAACAACCCATCCTTTGTAATTGCTTCCAAAAACATCTCCAAACCAACTTTGTGAGGAATAACGGAAAATAAGTTCACTACATCAATGGTCAGAAACCCAAAGTCCCTGTTTCCTCTCTCAAAATTTTTAATTCTATCAAGGCAATGCCAAGAATCTCTAATAATATGCGGTGCATGATTAATAATAGGCTTCACCACCGTATCAACATAAGCAGCTAGGGTTTCAGTTTTAGACCCCTTAGCTGATACAATGGGCCTAAATTGTATATTGTCGGCCCCTTTATGCACCTTTGGTATTCCAAACAATGTAGGTATTCTTGGAAAAACCACAACCAAAAAATCATACTCCAATTCATTGATGTTTCCTTGAAAAAGGGCATCATGTAAAAATAAATCAATTTTGTAGTATGCCCTGTTGATCTCACCCTTTGAAACCAAATCATGTGTCATCACCATTCAAAATTCGCAGACATTTCAGAGATATTGTCAGTGCTTGTCATGACATCCATACCCCCCCTTATCAAGTTTCATAAATCTGTATTTTCCAGATTTCTTGAGGGAGTCTAACAAATCTCTCTCTACACGTGTCAGGTTGTCATTAAACAAAAATACATTATCCAAACTTTTTCGTATTTGTGTTTCAACCATTTTTTCAAACACCATAATTTCAGAATTACAAGGTGGTATGAATGCACTTTTCCTTTTAAATACAGTCGTTCTATCCACAGCAACACTATTCCCACTGGTTGCCACTTCTCCAATTGCTGCAAAAAACATTTTCAAATTAATTTGCCTAATAAACATTTTAAAATCGAGTAAAATCTGCGCTGTGTCAACTCTAAACATTGGTACAAAACTTACACCCTTACTAAATAAATCAAAGTGTGTTTCACCTATCACAATGTCAGTGTAGTTGTAAATACAATATCCACTTTTCTTGATCAACTGGTGTCTAATACCTTGAAACACTACCATGTCGTTCCAACTCTCTGAGGGACAATTCAACTTTAATCCATCCAAACACACTATTTCACTACCCATACCCTCTTCTTGCACCACTCCATTACTCACTAGTGGTAAAAAATCACTCCCCTCAAAACTACAGGTGCTGGTGTTGTTAATACCTTCCCTATAAGTTTCACCATCGTCACATTGTACTTCGAATAAACTCAATTCAGTTGACACAATACTATTCATAATATTGTCGTTATCTACCATACATATCATATCGCCATTTTCTAAATCACTTGTTACATCATTCGTCAATATCTCCCCCTCCTGTTCGATCTCCCTCCCCTGTAAAACTCTTGCTGGGCTTCTCTTCCCGACAAACCCCTGTTCCGAAGCCTCTCCGACCTCCGAGGGCCATTTTCCATTTCTAAAAAAACTTCATTACCCCCCCTTTTGTCACTGTAACTTACACCTTCATTAACAACATTACTCTCATGTGTGTTAGTATTACAGTCATTTCTTCGTACACCAGGGGGATAGGCCCTTTTATTTTTATAGTCAACACTATCCCTTTCAAGCTTCTTTTTCTTTTTAGCCATATTTTTGTTGACAAAACTGTTAATATTGTTCAATGTTTTGTTAAAATTCGCCAAATTCTGTTCAAATAGTAAGTCAGTAGTGATACTCACGTGGAGCTGTTCAATCTGCTCCTGTAGCTCTGTTAATTTAGTCTCGTTGTTCTTTAGTATAATATCCATCATGTCCAACCCAGTTTTATTAAACAATGCTGTTAGCTCGTGAAATGCTACTGAATTGTCGTCCACTCCCATGGGTCTCTTCCATACTCGCAGACCCATCGGGACCTGGTTCATCTCCTTCGATTTTTTCAAAAAAAGGCTGTCCAACTGTACCGCCCGAAACCTTGTACATAATTTCTCGTATCTTAAAATCTGCTCATTTAAACGAGGACGTGAAGCTCTTCTCTCATTCGTACTGGTAACTTCACCAAACGCCGGAGCCTGGAACCAGGAAGTGATGTCAAACCTCCCCTCGTGCATCCTCCTATTCTGGTCTCTGCTCCCTCTCAAACCGTTGTTCCTCAGGTTCTGAGACGCTGCTACATCCGCATAGGAACTACTCGCCTCCCCTTGACCGGGTGGAATAGATTCAGCCGGTGAATGTAAGGTGAACAACCGCAGTTGCGATTCCGTTGGACTCACCAAAACATCTTCACCCCTCTCGTCATGACCAATCCTCCTAGTGTTAGCTACTGTATAGGCTTTTAACAGTTTGTCGACCACTGTCGCTAATTCCTTTAAAATTGCCTCCATAACGCCACGTAGCTTTCAGCAAAAAAGTCCACACCAATGGTATTGTGAAATGAAAAAATGAAAGGAAACACCCACCAGGGCAGTAACAACATACAAATGGAGTACGGCCACCAAAAGATGCAAACTTTTCCACAAAAAGCCACAATTTGGCGAATTTTAACAAAACATTGAACAATATTAACAGTTTTGTCAACAAAAATATGGCTAAAAAGAAGCTTGAAAGGGATAGTGTTGACTATAAAAATAAAAGGGCCTATCCCCCTGGTGTACGAAGAAATGACTATAATACTAACACACATGAGAGTAATGTTGTTAATGAAGGTGTAAGTTACAGTGACGAAAGGGGGGATAATGAAGTTTTTTTAGAAATGGAAAATGGCCCTCGGAGGTCGGAGAGGCTTCGGAACAGGGGTTTGTCGGGAAGAGAAGCCCAGCAAGAGTTTTACAGGGGAGGGAGATCGAACAGGAGGGGGAGATATTGACGAATGATGTAACAAGTGATTTAGAAAATGGTGATATGATATGCATGGTAGATAACGACAATATTATGAATAGTATTGTGTCAACTGAATTGAGTTTATTCGAAGTACAATGTGACGATGGTGAAACTTATAGGGAAGGTATTAACAACACCAGCACCTGTAGTTTTGAGGGGAGTGATTTTTTACCACTAGAGAGTAATGGAGTGGTGCAAGAAGAGGGTATGGGTAGTGAAATAGTGTGTTTGGATGGATTAAAGTTGAATTGTCCCTCAGAGAGTTGGAACGACATGGTAGTGTTTCAAGGTATTAGACACCAGTTGATCAAGAAAAGTGGATATTGTATTTACAACTACACTGACATTGTGATAGGTGAAACACACTTTGATTTATTTAGTAAGGGTGTAAGTTTTGTACCAATGTTTAGAATTGACAGCGCAGATTTTACTCTATTTTAAAATGTTTATTAGGCAAATTAATTTGAAAATGTTTTTTGCAGCAATTGGAGAAGTGGCAACCAGTGGGAATAGTGTTGCTGTGGATAGAACGACTGTATTTAAAAGGAAAAGTGCATTCATACCACCTTGTAATTCTGAAATTATGGTGTTTGAAAAAACGGTTGAAACACAAATACGAAAAAGTTTGGATAATGTATTTTTGTTTAATGACAACCTGACACGTGTAGAGAGAGATTTGTTAGACTCCCTCAAGAAATCTGGAAAATACAGATTTATGAAACCTGATAAGGGGGGGGGGTATGGTTGTCATGACAAGCACTGACTATATCTCTGAAATGTCTGCGATTTTGAATGGTGATGACACACATGATTTGGTTTCAAAGGGTGAGATCAACAGGGCATACTACAAAATGGATTTATTTTTACATGATGCCCTTTTTCAAGGAAACATCAATGAATTGGAGTATGATTTTTTGGTTGTGGTTTTTCCAAGAATACCTACATTGTTTGGAATACCAAAGGTGCATAAAGGGGCCGACAATATACAATTTAGGCCCATTGTATCAGCTAAGGGGTCTAAAACTGAAACCCTAGCTGCTTATGTTGATACGGTGGTAAAGCCTATTATTAATCATGCACCGCATATTATTAGAGATTCTTGGCATTGCCTTGATAGAATTAAAAATTTTGAGAGAGGAAACAGGGACTTTGGGTTTCTGACCATTGATGTAGTGAACTTATTTTCCATTATTCCTCACAAAGTTGGTTTGGAGATGTTTTTGGAAGCAATTACAAAGGATGGGTTGTTGGAAGGGACCAAGGCCAATTTTGTTTGTGATTTGATGGAATTAGTGCTTAAGAACAATTTCATGAACTTTGAGGGGGATTTATTTCAACAAAGATCAGGTGTTGCGATGGGTGCAAAATGTGCGCCAGCTTTTGCCAATGCAGTTTTACTTACATGGGAAAGAGAACACATATTTGCATCAGAAAGGTTTAAAGAAAACATACTGATGTATAGTAGGTTTTTGGATGACATTTTGATTTTTTGGGAAGGAGATGAGAAAACAGTGGTTGACTTTGTTGAATTTCTGAGTAACACAACAGAATTTTTGAAATTTACATTTCATTGGGATAAAAACAAAATCAACTACTTGGACATTACTATTAGTAGGACAGATAGTGGGTTTGAAAGTAATATTTACAGAAAAGAAAATTATTCGAACTCACTATTACACTTCTCCAGTTGTCACCCGTTCCACCAACGTAAAGGAATTGTTAAGGGGCAAATGGTGAGAACCTCTAGGCTGGTCAGTAATGATACACAATTTAGAAGGGAGCTTTTTAAATTAATAGGTATGTTTTTGGATCGTGGTTATCCATTGAAGCTCCTTCTAAGTATAAGAAGGGAGGTCTTGAGGGGAAGAAAAGAACGTTATGCACCTGTTTTATGTTCTGGGTTAGGACACATGGTGGAAAATGAGACTGGCGTTATACCCAAGGTGTCTGATTTAAAGATGATAGTTAAATTTAACCCTAAATCCACAGAGATTGTTGATATAATAAAAAATATTTGGAAGTATGTTTTAAGTGAGGATCTTAAAAAAACATTGGGTTCAGAACCCGTTTTTGTGTTCAGTAGGGGTGAGAATATGAAAGGTATCCTAGAGAGAAACAACAAAAATGAATACAAATCCATTATGAAAAAATGTGGGTTTTGCAGATGGTGTAGGTACATCAATGAGGGTAGTTATGTATGTGTACCAAGTTACAAGTACACCATCGCTTGTCCCGGGCAGTGCAATTGTTGTACAAAGAACATTGTCTACCTAGCAACATGTGTGACGTGCGAGGCATTCTATGTGGGAAATCCATTAAGAGGTTGCAGGATAGAATCGCAGAACACATCAGATCTATAAGGAAGAGAGATAAGCACAATGCACTTTATTTACACAGCAACAAATGTGTTGGTTTTAAAAAATTTATGTTTTTTATTATTGGACGTGTTTTAGATTTTGGTGAGGGGGGTGATATACCCAATAGAGTGGGGGCCTTAGAAACTGTATGGCAATTAAGATTAGATGCTTGCAAGCCCTCGGTATAAATGATTACATTTCAATTAAACCCATTTTAAAGTTAAGGTCCCTTTTAGTATAGAGACAGAAAAACACAGGTAGTAGGGATCTATGGTGTGTGTGCAATAATCAACAATTCAAAATATCAATTTATATGGTGTGTTGGTATTATGATATTAGTGTCTTATTTAGCTGGTTGAGTGTGTGTGTGTGTGTGTGTGGGGGGGGGGGTTTATATTATGCTTTATGTACTACGATTCATGTATACACAGAATGTTTTTATTGTGACATTTGACAATATCAAATTTAGAATCTTATGGATACAATATCACCATTGATGATGACTCCTGTTATTTATGTGTATAAAGTATTTTGTATATAGTTGTTATGTCAACTACCAAGTTTTTTAGAAAAGGATGTGTTATGGGCGTGTGCTACTTGGATTGATCCAATGAGCTGTGAGTTGAGAGTATATATGGTTTATTGTAATGTAGTTTAAACGACTCTGATGAAGCCAGATTGCTGGCGAAAGTGCTTAGTCGTTTCACTTTGGAATAAATTGTTTGTTCTAGTTCAACTACAAGATTCAGTTTTCATTATTTGGACTCAGTTTTCTACACAGTGTGGCTTTTTGTGGAAAAGTTTGCCTCTTTTGGTGGCCGTACTCCATTTGTATGTATTCCCCAATGTTGCTCAGTCAGTTTATTAGATTTACCAAACCGTGTACTGAACACCTAGGGATTGCGTTTCCAATATGGAATTGATATCCACCCAGTTTAAAGCTAGGGGGTATGTAATGAGCGACACAGCCAACCTTGTAAAGGGTTACGTCAAACAGGGGAATGACCACTAGACCACATTTATTTAATAAACAAGGTCAGAAACAGTACAGCAATAAGAGAAGGAAGTGAGTGAACAATGAGGTTTTTTATCAAGTTTCCCAATTATGTATATTTGGTTTGTGACATTATTCAAAACAATTAGAGTCTATTAACTATTGATAATAAAACAGCAGGTATTGTTGGATCCAAACCCAAATTAGGGTTCAGGAACTCTAAGAATTTGAAACAACTGCTATGGGACAGTGGGCCGTGTCTAGCCAAACCCCTTTTGCACAGGTTGGGTTACTTTCCCTTGTCCTAGGTGCCAGCTATGCCCTATGATTAGTAAACAGCAGAGATTTGAGCATCCCAACTTTGCATTTACATTTGAACAGGAAAGTTATGCAGACTGTCAGACCCACAATGTGGTCAGTCTTGCTACTTGCAGAGCCTGCACCAGTTTTTATGTAGGTAAGACGGTGCAAAAATGAAGACAGAATTCGAGGACATAAACATGACAAAGGTTCTAAACATTCAAAATGCTTTAGCCAAACGTTAAAGAAAGGGCCATTTGCCCTGAATACATTTTCCTGCCATGTGTGCTCCCCAGGCGTAATCCGATGCATCTGTTGTCAGTGTTTGCCTGGCTGTGGGTTGAGTAAAAGGCGGTCTCTTGTTGAGGTGACAAGCTTGAGCCCACCATCGAAACTCCTGTTGAAGGCAAGGAATTAGTGGTATAACTGTTTCCAAACTGACAGTGTTGAGACCATACACTCTTTAGGTACCATTGTAGTTTCCTCATATGCAGTCTGGCATATGGAATTAGTAGTATGCAAGATGCCATATAGCCCAAGGCCTGCAGAATTTTTCTTGCAGGGAGTTGGGTCTTTGTTGCCATCAACTGAAAGTACCGAGTCAGTTGTCCTTGCTTGTCTGGCGTGAGATAAGCCATCTGGGCCAATGTGTTCAAGCTGGCACCCAGGAATATTATCTGTTGTGAGGGCACCAGTTTTGATTTCTTTTCATTTACTGTGTACCCCAGGCAACTTAACTTTTTTACGAATGCCAGATGCTTTAGAAGAATGTCCTTGCTGTCTGCTTGAATCAGGCAGTAATCCAAAGAACTTGAAAAGGAAGAAGAGGAAGACAAAAGCCCTTCCAGAATTATATGAGCGATCACTCAAGGATTAAAACCTTCGCAAATAGGGCACCTAGACTAAAGATGAGCTGGTCTAAGGCAGTAAACACAGCTGCTTTGTGCATCAGAGTGGGGTATCTTGTTCCTTCACTTAGCACTGTGGAAGGATCTCCACTACTACCACACTGAATCATCCAATAGCAAAAAAACTTGTGCACAACAGGACTGTAAAAGCAAGTATCAAGAGCAGCAACAACCTAAAAATATCTAATCATTTTTTTTAAGGAGCCAAAGGATTAAAGAAGAGAGGACCACAGCCCAAAAAGAAATAGGGAAGCAGCAAAAAATAAAAATAAAAAAAAAAAAAACTGACACCTGTGAAATTTAGTGAGAGGGAAGGCAGAGAAGGGAAGAACTTATCTAAGCAAGAAAATGGACAACTACTCCACAAAATCACAAGGATGCTCGAGAGCTGGAGAATGCATTTGTCACTGACGGCGGCAGACGAGATCTGGGGGAGCTGTGGCTTAGGGCATTGTGGGTAGAGGGAGCAGCTTGAGACTGGAATGAGAATCCGTGTAAAGCAGCTGAGCCAGATCTGAGACATATGCGAATCAGAATGAAACTGACATCAGTTTTTTTTCTTTTCTTTTTTTTGGGTGCAATACACACTGACTAATCATGGAGGTTCCCACCCTGATGTACCTCAAAGACTGCCCCTTTAACTTCCCAACGAGAATCTGCAGTATGCTTTTGTAACCCCCTGGAAATTATTAAATGTGGTTCCCTCTTCTCACCATCTTTAGTAGCTTCAGTCATTTTGGATGCATAACTCTCAGGTGCCACATCAGCCTCCTGTACGGCTGCAGTAGCAGGTATCGAGCCTATCTCAGGTTTCCAAACCTCTGCATGTATGTCCAAGTCAGACTGCACAGTCTTGGTATCAGGCCTAGCCCTCAGACTTTTTCTTTTGCACAGGGGAATGTCAAGGGTGGAAGCGTCCACCATCTTTGCTTGGGTGAGGTGCTTAAGGAGCTGGGTCTCCAAGCAGAAATTGAGAGATGAAAATTGCATTTGCAAGGTCTTTGGGACATTTCTTACAGTCATGCTCTTCACAACTAGAAGATGCAGTTGGGAATGGAGATCCTTGTCGGGAATATGCCTATCTCAAATCACACAAAACTCCACCCACCCATCCACCCCATGACATCTAATATTGCAACATCAACACAATTTTGACATAAGGAAGGTTCCTCAGCAGGACACTTATCTGAACCAGTGAAGGCCAATGGTTCCAATGATCAAGCATAAAAAAGACAAAGGTTTGTGAAATCTGCATTTGGACTGGCAGTGAAAGTGTAAGGTTTTTATGCTCACATGTCCACTTACAACCACAAGCTGAGGTCATACATTAGACATACGGCTGTAAGGAAGGTTTTAGTAACCCTGGCAGTATGTCTAGGTTATCTGATGAGATAAACCAACAGTTTGGGATACTGCAACAGTGATCCAAGGTAGGTACAATTTTGTACCTACCATAAATGTAGATGTTAGAGTGTAAACACTGCTGCAGTCATTACACTTGGGCTATCCTGCCGTCAAGGGGTTCCCCAGTCAGCCTGAGTTCCAAAGTCTTGGTCCGGCGTCGGTTGCAGTTGCCTCCTCCCAGACGTCAGTGTGACAGGGGTATATAAGATGCAGCAGACGCCATTTTCTTCAGTTTTTCTTGCCCCAGATGTCAGGTGCCCCCAAATGGGTAGGCAATTCAAATCGCTAATAAAATATACATAAGAAAAGCAAACAACTTTCAGTTACCAGCAAATACTCCCCATAGGTAGTAAAGGGTAGAAGGCATAATGCATACCAGCAAGTAAGAGGGGAAGGAGGGAGGGTAACCTGGACTGCAGCAGTGTTTACACTCTAACATCTACATTTATGGTAGGTACAAAACTGTACTATGTTCATCATGTTACACTGCTGCAGTCATTGCACTTGGGTGGAATCCCAAAGCTGAGGTAGGGAGACTGGTTCTATAAGGCATTAGGGGTGGCTATAAGGACCTGCAGCACAGCAGTGGCAAAGCCAGCTCTAGATTTGGAGTATAAATGCAAATGGTAATGCTTGGTGAAGGTATGCACAGAACTCCATGTTGCTGCTTCCAAAATCTCCTTGGTAGGTACTCCTCTGAGGTAGGCAGTTGAAGTGGCTGTTGCCCTGGTGGAGTGAGATCTAATGCTGCTAGGTACAGGTTTCCCATGGTGAGTATAGCAGAAACGTATACAATGTCCTATCCATTTTGAGACAGTCTGTTTTGAAATGGCTTTTCCATGTGCTCCTGCAGCATATGCTACCAATAATTGCTCAGATTTTCTGAAAGCTTTGGTTTTGTCCAAGTAGAAGCATAACTGCCTGTGAATGTCCAAAGAATGTAGTAGTCTCTCCCCTTTGTTCTGTGGTTTTGGATAAAAAGTTGGCAAGTGAATAGTTTGGTTTAGAGCCACACTTGATACCACCTTTGGCATAAACGTAGGGTTAGTTCTTAAAGACACCTTGTCCTGGTGGAAAATGAGGAAAGGTTCCACTGCCATTAGTGCCTGTAATTCTGAAACTCTTCGTGCTGATGTTATTGCCAGTAGCAGAGCAGTTTTCCAAGAGATGTATTTTAATTCTGCTGTGTTAGCTGGCTCAAAGGGACGTAAAGTTAATTTTTCCAAAACAAAGTTGAGGTCCCTAGTTAGGGTAGGTGATCTACGGGGCGGGTCTTATGTTTTTAGCCCCTCTGTGGTACTGTTTGAGCAAAGGATTAGAAAAAATGGTGGATCAGTGTTGTAATGAGCAGAAATGGCTGAGGCGTGGATCTTGATGGATGAGAAGGAGAGGCCCTTGTCCAGCATCTCAGTTAAATATTGAAGTATCTGAGGAATGTTTGGGACAAGAGGGTCAAGGCTGTGCGCCTGGTTCCAGGCACAGAATCTCTTCCATTTATCTGAGTAGGCTATCCTGGTGCTAGGCCTTCTGGCCTCCAGAATGACATCCATAACAGCTCTGGAGAGAGGCATTGCTTGCTTGACTAAGGAATTTTCCATGCAGCTAGGTTTAAGGTCTGTAGCTGGCTGTGAAGTATCTGATTGTTGTGCTGTGTCAGCAAATGTGGGATTTGAGGCAAAATCCAGGGTGGTTCTTGTGCTACGTTCTTTAAGACTGGGTACCAGTGCTGGCGTGGCCAGTCTGGTGCAATCAGGATCATCTTTGGCTCTTCTTGCCTGGCTTTTATGAGTACCTTTGGAAGGAGAGGTAAAGGAGGGAAAGCGTATACTTGCAGGTTTTTCCAGCTGAATGAGAGGGCATCCACTTTCCATGCTTGTGGATGGTAACTCCTTGTGCAGAATTTCTGTAGCTGGCAGTTCATTGGTATGCAAACAGATCTATGTCCGGGCTCCACCATTTTTGTGTTATCATTCTGAATATTTGTGAATTCAATTCCCATTCGTGTGGATCCATGATGTTTCTGCTTAGGTCGTCTGCCAGTGTGTTTTTCTCTCCTGGCAGGAATTGTGCTTGCAGATGAACTTGGTAGTGTAGAGCTGTGTTCCACAAGGTCATGGCTTGTCTACAGAGGGGGTAGGAGTGTGTGCCCTCTTGCTTGTTTATGTACCACATAACTGTGGTGTTGTCTGTCTTTAGTAGTAGTTGTCCTAGATGTAGCAGGTCCTTGAAAGCTATAAGTGCATTTTGTACAGCTAGCATCTTTTTGATTGATGTGAAGATGCCTTTGCTCTGTGGGCCATTTGCCCTGAATACATTTTCCTGCCATGTGTGCTCCCCAGGCGTAATCAAATGCATCTGTTGTCAGTGTTTGCCTGGCTGTGGGTTGAGTAAAAGGCTGTCTCTTGTTAAGGTGACCAGCCTGAGCCCACCATCGAAACTCCTGTTGAAGGCAAGGAATTAGTGGTATAACTGTTTCCAAACTGACAGTGTTGAGACCATACACTCTTTAGGTACCATTGTAGTTTCCTCATATGCAGTCTGGCATATGGAATTAGTAGTATGCAAGATGCCATATAGCCCAAGGCCTGCAGAATTTTTCTTGCAGGGAGTTGGGTCTTTGTTGCCATCAACTGAAAGTACTGAGTCAGTTGTCCTTGCTTGTCTGACGTGAAATAAGCCATCTGGGCCAATGTGTTCAAGCTGGCACCCAGGAATATTATCTGTTGTGAGGGCACTAGTTTTGATTTCTTTTCATTTACTGTGAACCCCAGGCAACTTAACTTTTTTATGAACGCCAGATGCTTTAGAAGAATGTCCTTGCTGTCTGCTTGAATCAGGCAGTCATCCAGGTATGGATAAATTTGAATTCCTTTTTGCCTGCAAAATGCAATTACTGGTGCCAGGCACTTTGTGAAGACCCTAGGCGCAGTAGATAAGCCAAAGGGCAGTGCAGAGAATTGATGGTGCATTGAACCAGCTAGAAATCTGAGGTATCTTCTGCAGTTTTGTCTGACAGGGACATGCAGGTATGCCTCCTTGAGGTCCAAAGTCACGAGCCAAGCTTTCTTGCCCAGCATGGGAAGAAGCTGCTGTAGTGTCAACATTTTGAATTTCGGAAAATACAGGTAAGTGTTTAGAGAAGAAAGATCCAGAATGGGTCTCCAGGCTTTGTCCTTTCTGGGAACCAGAAAGAGTTGAGTAAAATCCTTGTCCTTGCTCCTGTGGTGGTACCTTTTGAATAGCTCTCATGTCCATGAGTGCTGTAATTTGTTTTTGAGCCTCTGCCCATTGGTTTGATGGCAGATTTGGCATTCCTTTTAACCTTGACAGTGTGAAAGCGGAACCTATAACCTTGAGATACAATGTTGAGAACCCATTTGTCTTTGGTGATGCAATGCCAATTGTGATAGAAAAGTGCTAGTTTTCCTTCTAAGGGGGCTGCCAAGAAAGAGCTGTTTGGCAGCTGTAGTGGGAAGTCATTGAGGCTGCTTTTTATAAGGTTGTGGCCCGTCTTTCCCTTCTTTCTGGCCTGGTGCACCCCATTGTCGAGGCCTGTAAGGACCTTGTGCTTGACCTCTACCTCTTGGACGTCTGTATCTGCCCCTTTGATGTCTGTCCGTGACTGGAAAGGACCAATTCTTTGTTGGCCAATTTCTGCTAAAACGAGGAGGCTGAACCTGTAAGAAATCCTTCACCGTTTGCACAGATTTTGCCTCATCCTCCATCTTCTTTAATACCTCCTCTGCCTTAACTCCAAACGCATCCCGCTGAAAAGGTGCATCCAATAATTTTGCCTTAACATGATCTGGTAACGTATGTTCTTTTAACCAAGTATGCCTTCTAATGACAGAACCTGCAACTGCTGCTCTACAGGAGGCCTCTAAAGAATCAAACCCACACTGCAAAGTATGTTTTCCCACTTGTTCAGCTGCATGCAATAAATCCTGCATTTCTTTAAAATTAGGAGGATCTGAATCTGGAAGCATCTTTTGTTTCAACCGAGACATCAAAAATTGCTGATATTTTAGCATGTGAAACTGGCAATTTAAGGCACTCATTACTAAAGTTGCAGACGTATATACTTTCTTTCCCCATCTGTCTAATGCTCTGGAATCTGTCACAGGGAACTGGGTTTTTTGCTGATGACTAATATCCATCAGGTTTAACTGGGGATGGAGGTAAGGAGTCCGGGTTTAAGCTGGATTCAGTGTACACATCATCCACAATATCCAACACTGGCGGAATAGCAAGGGGTCTGTGTTGAGGCAATAAAAGGAAGTCTCTGAGCCTTTTCTTGTATTCTGAGTAATCCTGGCCTTCCCAATGGAAATGCTCCCTCATGGTATGTAAGGTCTCCCCAAAGGAGTAGTCCTCAGGCGGAGAGGCTGATGGAATTGATTCCTCAGCATCAGAGTCCTCATAAGGGGGTAAAGAATATCCTAGGTCTGAGGATGAATCTGAAGAAATGGACACCTGGTCGGAAGATTCATAGTCTACATCCTGCCTGGGCCTTTTATCAGGAGGGGGATGGGACCCCCTGATCAGGGTGATTAGGTCTTCGGCCATTTTTGAGAATTTGTTTCTTAGGCATGAAGCCTGTCCTGGAGAATGCTGCATCTGTTTCTTTGTTTTTAAGGGGGCCTTAGACTTAACAGAGGGTTTAATGGTTAACTGGGTAGGTCTGAAAACACCCTCTGAAGCTGTGGGTTGCTCACCTATTTCAGTTCCCTCTGAAGGGTTAGTTTCGGTAGGCTGAAAACCTAGAGCGTACGAAGGCCCAGCCAGCTCCACGTGGGAGTCAGAGGCAGTCTGTGGAAGCGGTCGTCAGGGGCTGCGTAGGCGCCTCACTGAAAACCGGAGAACCGGCGACCGGCCTAGAAAAGGCCTCATCAGTTTTGGGCCTCGGATGCCTGTCCTTGTCTTTGCACTTTTTATGTATTCCAGTCGTCGGAAGTTCCGACAGCATGGTGTAATTGAATTTTCTGCCAAAATAATGTCGGTCAAAGTCAACAGACGTTTAATAGTGCGCTTGTTAAACCTAGCACAAAACAGACAACCAGTGACGTCATGGTCTGGGCCTATGCATGGAATACAATAGGAGTGGAAATCCTTATGAGGTATTTGCTTCCCACAAAAAATACAGTTATTAACTTTTACTGACATTGGTCTGAGGCAAGAAAAAGTTTACCCAACCGGGTACTTAGCTTCGTAGAAGACTTCGGTTCTGGATTCAGAATGAAAATCTCAGGAGTCGGCCAACCGGCACTTTCGAACTGCTTCTGCTTCGGGCACCACTTGGCAAGAAAGACTGAAGCAAATGGTGTCAGCTGCATCTTTTATACCGTCGCAGTGACGTCAGTGAGGAGGCAACAGCAACCGACGCCGGACCAAGACTTTGGAACTCAGGCCGACTGGGGAACCCAAGTGTAACTGCAGCAGTGTAACACGATGAACATAAACATTTTGCTGTTCTACAGGAATCCCAGTTTAGGAAATGTTGAGGCTCGCAGCATTAGGTCTCTCACTTATGAAAGGGAACCACTTTCTGACCACAGTCAATCCTGTACAAAACAACTGATAAGAGAGTAAAATATGTTCCAAAGTGACTTGAAGGAGAAGTGCAGTGATTCAACGGCTGGAACTACATTCTCATACTACCTGGTTCTCTGAACCAGACCTTGTAACTTCTCGTTAAGGGTGACATCACTCACCACTTCCTATCTCCATCTGCAATCTTTCCAATGTCCTCCCAATTCTGCCCTGTCCCAGTACAAGTACCATAACCTCCTTTGTTAAGACTATAGCCAGGTTCTGCTTTTTCTCAACCTTTAGTGAACTTATTTTAGTCTTTGATCAGGCTTATGTTGGTGTTCGAGATTTTAAGCTTTCGCTTAAAAATGGTAGATGAATTGGCATTCACTTTTCTAAGCGTTCGCTAATTCAATATAGACCCCAAACAACCTGACAACACAGTGGCAGAATGGAAAAGTGTTAAAAACTGGAGACAGAGCATTTGTGGAAAATGATTATTCCCTGTACACCAGGCAGAACAGAAGTAATTTTACCTCAGCAATCGGGGAATGTCAAGAGGCAAGTGAGATTCAAACTGCTGTATGTAGCTGCCTTCAGCAACAAAAAGTGAACTAGCAATCTCTACTACTTCTGACAATGCTCACAGAGAGACTATGCCAGTGCAAACGTTTTACTATGTTTGCAAAGAAAATGCTTGGGAGACCGTAAAAAGCACAAGGATTGACTACCAGAATCAGTAGTACATTGGACTTGAGCCAGACTTTTGGTGTTGAGAGATGGAGGTAAAAAGGATGACGACCAGCAACACTGAAATTAGTGAATGAATGGGACACTATAAAGCAGTCAAATTTGTGAAATATGGTTTTCTAAAAAAGTGGCTGCGAGAGATTGAACATTTACTGAGTTTGTTAAACTTGTAGGTGAACTGTAAAGCATATACTCAACTTTGTCATTACTATTTAGGACACTAAAAGGGAAAAAATTCTTACTAGTAACTGTATAAAACATTTCATGATATAAACCACGTTATACAGTAATTTTAATCTGGATGTGTATTTTCAGTGACCTGATAAATATGCTAAAGATAAAACAAACTACTTGTTTTTAGTTATAAGAAATATAGGCTTTATACTCTAACAAAAGCAAGGCTGGACAAAACAAGAAAATGTTAATGTGCTGTGATCTTGGGTTGCTGGGATGGAGGTGGGGTATATGTGCAATGATTATACTACATAAAGAATTAAGGTAACTTTTTCTTAGTTATTTTTACAAGGGGGATGTCTCGATCAGTTCCCATGGTTTAAGTTTTTTGAAACTGGACTTGTAATGAAAGCTATTAATAATGCCAAGTTCCATGTATTTACAAAAATATTAGCTTCTTTTTTCCCCATTAGTAAATGTTTTTCAGTGGAAGTAGACACCGTCTGCAGCTGACAACAGTTGCACATTATGTCTCTAGTGAAACTTGCAAAGATTCCTTCATGCATCTGTACAGGTGTGCCCTCCCCTTTTCTTTTTCTCTTGTTACAGACTATTTTTTTTAACTATTTTTACTGAGGAAAAAGACAGGCCCTTGTGAAGCATCTCAGTTAAGTATTGTAAAATCAGAGGTAAATTGGGCACTGCTGTGCTCATCCCTTGAGAATGGTTCCAGGCACAGAATCTTTTCCATTTTTCAGCATAAGATTTTCTAGTACTGGGCCTCCTTGCCTTTAAAATGATATTCATCACTGGTTTACTGAGGGATGATACAGGACACATTAGGTAATTAGCCAGACTGCTAGGTTCAGTGTTTGAAGCTGAGGGTGCAGAATCTGGTTCTCCTGCTGAGACAGCAGGGTAGGAGTCTGAGGCAGGTGCCATGGGGCCCACAGTGGCACACTGCGCAGGAGGGGGTACCAGTGTTGGCGTGGCCAGACTGGTGCAATCAAAATCGTCTTTGGTTTGTCTTGTTTGATCTTTAGCAGTACTTTGGAGAGCAGAGGCAGAGGGGGAAAGGCATAAACAATTAGGTTTTTCCAGCTGAAGGGCAGAGCATCCACTTTACAAGCTCGTCTGTGGGGAGTCCTTGTGCAAAATTTTTCCAATTGATAGTTCTGGGGGGAGGCAAACAGGTCTATATCTGGGCTCCCCAATTTGCTTGTCAACATGCTGAAAATCCTTGGTTCCAGTTTCCACTCGTGTGGGTCCATGAGATTTCTGCTTAGTCCGTCTGCCAGTGTATTTAGTTTTCCTGGCAGGAATTGAGCTTGTAGATGCACTTGGTAGCTCAAGGCAGTCTGCAGAGGGAGTAAGAATGTGTACCCCCCTGCTTATGTACCACATGACAGTGGTGTTGTCTGTCTTTACCAGTAATTGTCCTGGAAGAATGTGGTCCTTGAAGGCTGTCAGAGCATTCCGTACAGCTAACATTTCTTTTAGATTGATGTGCAGGTGCATTTGGCTTGGGTTCCATTTGCCCTGAATGCACTTCCCTGCCAGGTCCGCCCCCCCCCCCCACATAGTCTGATGTGTCTGTTATGGTTTGGGTGGCAGGGGGTAGTGTGAATGGTAGTCCCTTGTTCTGGTGGCAGGCCTCTGTCCACCAAAGGAACTCTAGGCATAAGCAAGGTATGATAGGAATCATTGCTTCTAGATCCTGAGAATGTTGACACCATAGGCTTTTTAGATACCATTGTACTCTACTCATATGCAATCTTGCATATGGAATTAGAAGAATGCAGGAGGCCATGAACCCCAAGGCTTGCAGTATTTGCCTTGCAGATAGCAAGGTTTTTGTGGCCACTTGTTTGAAGTAGGTTGTCGAGTGAATTTGCTTCTCTGGCGTGAGGAAAGCAATCTGGGAAGTGTTCAAGCTTGCTCCCAGGAATATAACTTGACAGGGTACCACATGTGATTTCTTTTCGTTTATGATGTATCCCAGACAAGTTAGCACCCTTTGTATAAAAGCATGTCCTGGTTTTCTGCCTGAATTAGAAAATCATCCAGGTATGGGTATATTTGAATATTTCTTTGCCTGCAAAATGCAATGACGGGAGCTAGGCATTTCGTGAATACCCTGGGCGCAGTAGATAAGCCAAAGGGCGGTGCAGAGAACTGATAGCGTGTGTAGCCTGCTTTGAAGCATAGGTATCTTCTGCAAGATTCCCTGATTGTGATGTGCAGGTATGCTTCCTTTAAAATCTAGTGTTGCCAACCAGGCATCTTTGCCTAGCATAAGAAGCAATTGAAGAGTCAGCATCTTGAATTTTGGAATCACCAAAAAGGTGTTTAGAATAGACAGGTCCAGGATCGGACACCTTGAATAGTCTTTTCTGCGTACCAGGAAAAGACTCAAGTAGAAACCTTGCCCCTTTTCCTCTTCTGGTACCAACTGAATAGCTCCTATGCTTAAGAGAGAGTACTTGCTTTCGGGCCTCTGCCCACTGATTTGGAGGTAGATACGGCCAACCGCTTGGAGTTTGTAACGTGTGAAAGTGAAATCTATCTTTGGGACACTATATTTAAAACCCATTTGTCCTGGGAAATGTCCCCAGTTCTTTGTATGAAGTGCAATCTTTCCCCCCAAAGGGGCAGTCAGTTGAGAAGTGCTTGGAAGTTTTAAAAAGAAGTCACTGAGACAAGTTTACCACAGGGCGGAGTTTTATTACTCCCAGGTTTGGAAGTGGAGGCCCCCCACTGCTTAGTCCTGTGCGTATCCTGGGACTGAAGCCTGGATATTCTGCTGGATCTGGGTTTGGAATGAGAAGGTCTGGAAGAGGCAGGAAAGGACCAATTCTTAGAAGGCCAACGGCTACTAAATCTCGGAGGTTGTACGTGTGTGTGTATATATATATATATATATATATATATATATATATATATATACATATATATATATATATATATATATATATATATATATATATTTTTTTTTTTTTTTTAAATCTTTAACTGTTTGCACAGATTTAGTTTTTCCTCCAGCTTAAGAAATTCTTCTGCCTTGTTGCCAAACAGACGGTCCTGATTTAAGGGAGCATCCAGTAATTTCGCTTTAACATAATCTGGCAAGGATTGCTCCTTAAGCCAAGCATGCCTTCGAAGTACAGACCCAGTTACAGCAGCCTAGCAAGATGCCTCTAGCGAATCAAAACCACATTGCAACGTTTACCAACTTGTTCAGCAGAATGCATTAAATCCTGTAAATCCTTATTTTCAGCACAACAAGGAATCAACATAATTTTCTGTTTAAGCAATCCAATAATATGCTGCTGATACTTTAACATACAAAACTGGCAATTCAAACCCCTAATGGCCAAAGTTGCAGAAGTGTATAACTTCTTACATCTATCCAGCTCCCTGGAGTCTCTATTGGAGGGGGTAGGATTTTGGGCAGTAGAAGCTGTAATGCCCTTGGGTCCCTGTGAAATGGTTTCAGGATCCGCAGTAGGATTTTTGAAAAGGAACTTGTGAGAGTCAGGAACCCTGTAATATATATCAGGTTTTCTGAGAGCAGGAGGTAAAGAGTCAAGGGCCATGCGAGATTCCGAAAAGGCATCCTCGACAATGTCCCGTACAGGAGGTATGGCTAAAGGCCTGTGCTGGGGCAGGAGCAAGAAATCCCAAAGCCTTTTTTTAGAATCAGAGAAATTCTGACTTTCCCAATGAAAATGCTCCCTCTGAGAGTATGCAAGGTTTCACCAAAAAAGAAATCCTCTGGGGGAGAAGCAGAGGGAATAGAGTTCTCAGCATCAGAATCCTCATAGGTAGATAAAAGTAAATCCTGGTCATCAGAGGAAACAAATTTCAGAATCCTGGTCAGAAGTATCATAAGCAAACTCAGTCCTAGGTCTCTTAGAGGGGGAAAGTTGGCTTCCCCTGATTAAAGGTCTTCAGTCATTCTTATCATTTGTCTTTTAGGCATAGAGGCCTGACCATGCAGTCTGGGCATCACTTTTCTAGGCATGTGAGTTTTGGGCCTTGAAGAAGAAGATGGCATCGGTTTAAAATGCAAGTCAGTAGGCCTGACTACACCCTCAGAAGCAGGTGCCTGCACAACGGCTCTGGACCCATCCAAAGTAGAGACAGCCGCAGGTTCCACAGTTGAAGCATCTCATGGCATACCGGACTCCGAATGGGTCTCAGTAGAGGCCTGCGAATCTGAAGTAGCGAGCATCAGGGGCTGTGAAAGCGCCTCACTGTGTACCGGCGCCTCGGCGGCCTGTCTTTATCTTTGTGTTTTTCAGAATGTCAGTAGTCGGATGGCTTACCGAATACATATCGGGATAATTAAACTGAGCACCAAAATATTTATAAGCGAAAAATATACCGACGACGGATAGGTTGTGGTTTAAATAAGGCACAAAACCGACAGTGAGGTACGTCGAGGTCAGGGTCTAGACAAGGAATACAGTTATGAATGAAAATCTTTGAGGTATTTGTTTTCCACAAGAAATGCAGTTTATTTTTACTGACATCGGTTTAGAGCAAGAAAATGTTTCCCCAACGGGGTACTTAGCTTCCAGTTGAAGACTTCGGTTCTGAAATTCAAACGAAAATTTCAGGAGTCTGCCTACCAGCACTTGCGAACTGCTTCGGGCACCGCACGGCAAGAAAGACTGATGTAATGACGTCCGCTGCATGTTTTATACTCCTGACGACCTGACATCATGGAAGAGGAGACAGCAACCGACGTAGGACCCAAGACTTTGTTAATCAGGCCGACTGAGGGCTATTGCAAGCAGATAACCCAAATGTGATGACAGCAACAGTGAAACATGAAAAACATCAGAGAAAGGACGACCGGTATAAGTGGGAACACAGACTGTAACATGCTCTTTAGCATGGATAACCTTAATTTTAGGTTAGGTAATGCCTGTGAGTGCCACTGTCAATTTACGGCAATTTGGTGGACTACAATGTACACATTTTTGTACATTTGTTCTAATTTTCAGAGGATGGAGTAATCTTAAAATCTGTTTAGTTTTTTGTTTACAGGTTTCAGTTAAAACAACTCAAAGCCGGTGATGCACGTTCAACTAGAAATGAGGAAAAAAGCAACTATATAAAAGATCAGCATAATGCAGCTATGTGCATACAGCACAAGAGTTGAAAATATTCAAAAAATATGTACAGTGGATATAAAAAATGTACACATCCCTATTAAAATGCCTTTTGTGAAATAAAAAAATAGACCACAATAAATCAATTCAAAACTCTTCCCACCTTTAATGTAACCTAGAACCTGTACACTTCAATTGAAAAACAAACGAATCTGTTCTGGGAAAAAATATTAAAAAATAAATGTACAATAAGCTGGTTGCAAAAGTGTGCACACCCTTAAACTAATACTTTGTCTTACAATGATGGTAGTCACAAAAGGAGATACAGTGAGATCCCATTTAGAAATGGTCTGTTTGGAGTCTGGTTTCCCTTCAGAACTGTTGGCAAAGGCCACAAAGAGCTGGGTTTGATTTTCAGAAAGCCATAGCTCTTTCAAGATAGTAACAGAGATGCCTATGAGAGGGCGCTCGCGGAGAGAGAGCGTGCGAACGGGCGCTCGCGGAGAGAGCGCGCGCGAACGGGTGCTCGTGGAGAGCACGCGCGAACGGGCGCTCGCGGAGAGAGAGAGCGCGAACGAGCGCGAGTGGAGAGAGAGCGCGAACGAGCGCGAGTGGAGAGAGAGCGCGAACGAGCGCGAGTGGAGAGCGCGAACGAGCGCGAGTGGAGAGAGAGCGCGAACGAGCGCGAGTGGAGAGAGAGCGCGAACGAGCGCGAGTGGAGAGAGAGCGCGAACGAGCGCGAGTGGAGAGAGAGCGAACAGCGAGTGGAGAGAGAGCGCGAACGAGCGCGAGTGGAGAGAGAGCGCGAACGAGCGCGAGTGGAGAGAGAGAGCGAGAACCTGGATGGGAGATGAGGAAAGGTTCCACTGCTCTGAGGGTCTGCATTTCAGAAACTCTCCTAGAAGAAGTGATAGCCAACAAAAAGGCAGTCTTCCATGTCAAGAATTTCAACTCAGCAGAAGCAGCTGATTCAAAACGGTGGGAGAGAGAGTTCTTCCAGAACAAAATTAAAGTCCCAAGGTGGGGAGGGAGACCTTCTGGGTGACCTGATGTGGATTACCCTTCTAAAACCGC
>NC_056748.1:1100483492-1100500992 GCF_019279795.1 Protopterus annectens | reverse complement strand
CAGCTCATAGAGGATCGAGTGAAAGAGAGTTCAGTGTATGGAGGAGTAGTTGGTGATTAACCATGTCAAAAGCTTTAGATAAGTCAATGAAAACTGCAAATGAGAAGATTTTTGTTGTGGTTATTGTTAATGCAGTTAGTGAATGACAGCAGAGCAGTGGTAGTACTGTGGGAAGGTCTGAAACCATGTTGACAGTTGGCAAGTAGGATGTTCTGGAGAAGGTGGTTAAGAAGTTGTTTATGGATACACTTTTCAATAATTTTTGCAATAGGGGATAGTAAAGCTATAGGGCGAAAGTTAGAGAAGTCATTGGAGTCCCCCCCCCCCTTTGTGTAGTGGGATGATATGAGAAATTTTCCAGATAGATGGGACAGTTCCTTCACTTATAGATCTATTTATCAGAATGGAGATGGGATAGGCAATGGCTTTAGCTCCTTTTTGCAAGAATTCTGCAGGCAGTTTATCGGCTGTGGGAGTATTAGGTTTTAACTTCTGGAGAAGGGAGGAAATGAAGGAAGTAAATACTGGTTGTAAGTGAAATAAAGGAGGTAGGTTTAAAGAAGAGGTGGGCAGGTTAGAGGCATCAGGGGATAGGTAGCTAGCTAGAGTTTGGATGGCGTCTGTAAAGAAAGAGTTGAAGGCATTGGCTGTTTGTGTGGGATTGCCAGGGTTTGAGCCTTGTGGGTTGGGTAAGATTGATTGGCCTGGGAAAAGAAGATTGCCAATACTAGTCCAGAATTTTCTAGGATCCTTTTGATTGGTTTGCTGTAAATGTAGATAAAAGTTCTTTTTGTCTAGTAGGATGGCTTTTTTTGTAATATTTCTATGTTCTCTAAAGGTTTGTCAGTCTGCTAGATTCTTAGTTGTACGCCATTTTGCCCAGGATTTGTTTCTAAGAAGGATTTTTTGTTTAGTATTGCTGGTGAGCCAAGGGGCGGGCTTAGCTTTGGTTCTTATAGAGCGAGTTGGTGCATGGTGGCTAAGGATGGTTAAGAATGCTGAATTGAAGTATTCAACTGCTTCATTTAGAGGGAGTGATTTTAATGGTGACCAGTTACACTGTTTTGGTTCTGTTAGGGAAAAGTTCTTGGTTAAATAGCTTTTTAGAGCGTATTGTTCTGAAGGTGTTAGGGAATATTATGTTGGTTTTCTGTCTGATAATGTAAGTTAGAGAATGGTCACTTAGGTCGTCTGGAAGGGTTCCTGTTTCTTTACACAGCAACCTGTTCTTAAAAACAAGTAGCATGAATAGCTTTAATCCAAAAAAATGATGCAGTAGGTGAAACAATAAAGCCACAGAATAAAGCCATTTGAAAGGGGCTTTAATGTTTTTTATTAGTTGACTAATTAAATGTCAGCACGGATTTGATTTATAATTTTACAATGAGCCCACATCTGATGAAGTAATATGTAAACGAAAACGTAACTTGGAATGTTTATATGTGCTGACTTGTGGCGGAAGCTGTTTTAAAACTATCATTAAAATTTCTCGCCTGATCTTCCTCTGTGGCTTTATTGTTTCACCTACTGCATCGTTTTTTGGATTAAAGCTATTAATGCTACTTGTTTTAAAGAACAGGTTGCTGTGTATAAAAACTTATTTTAATATATAATACTATGACACATGCTGGCTTGAATCGGGAATGCAGCTGGAAATATCTTCTGTGACATAACTTTACTGAATAATTGTTTTATGATTTAATTGTTGTTATATAAGGTGTGTTCATTTTTATTGGTATCTCCTGGAATGCTGATTGCCAAGGTGCTAGAGATTTTGTGATTCCATTAAAAGATAGAAATTTTCACTGGTTTCATTTTGCGTTTTTTTTTCCTTGGTGGTTTTGGAGAGAGTCACCCTTGTCCCCTTCTTTCCTTATCTTCAACAGCAGACTGGGGATTGGAGGGAAGCTATAGAGGAAGAGGCATGTCCATGGGAATGAGAAAGCACCTGTATTCCAGGCTGATTTTATTTTGTCCAGGAGCAGAACTTTTCCAAGTAATTTCCCCTGGTGGCAAATAGGTCTATTTGACACACTCCCCATTTTTTTGGCTATGCCGAGAAAGCTTTCCCAATGTAGTTGCCATTCGTGTGGTCTGACAAACATCTGCTGAGGTGGTCTGTTAGTTGGTTGTGCACACCTAAAAGGTATTGTGCCAAAAGGTGTAATCCTATGGATTGTGCTGTTTGCCAAACATCCACTGCTGGTGGCAGAGAGTGTACAAGCAAGTCCATCCTGCTTATGTACCACATGACTGTGGTATTATCTGCTTTCATCACAAGCACCCATGTTTTCCTTTTCTCTATGAAGGCTAGCAGACAGTTTTGGACTGCCATAAGTCCCTTTAAGTTTGTGTGCGTGTCTCTGAAGTTGTGGTCTCAGTTCCCTTGCATCTGGAAGCGGTTGAAATGTCTTCCCCGGGCTACCTCTGAGGAGTCAGTGTTTGCTCGGGGTGGGGGTGGGGGGGGTCTGAAGTGAAGACCTGTGGTTGAGGGAGCAAGCCATGATCCACCATGCAAATTCCTCCTTGAGGGAATCATTTTGATCGTCTGAGTGGGGCTGTGCATGCTGATATAAACACAATGAGGAACCACTGGAGTTTCCTCACATGCAGCTTAACCAAGGGAATCATGAGGATGTAAGAGGCCATGTAGCCCAGTGCCCTGAGGTACACTCTGGCTGTGAGAATGTCCCTGACCATGAGTCTTTAAGTACAGTCAGGAAAGTCACCTTGTCCAGAGGCAAGAAATCCTTTTAGAGAGCAGAATACAGTAGGGCCCCTTAAGAACACAATTTTGGTTGTGGGGTCTGTCTGGGATTCTTGATGATTTATGGTGAATCCCAGGGAGGTTAGCAGGTACTGGGTGAACAGCATGTCTGACTTGAGCTTAGTCAAGTGTGTAGCCTGGATAAAGCAATCGCCCAGATAATGGTAATTTTGTACCCTCTTTGTCCTGCATCAGACAATTAGAGGGGCTAAGCATTTTGTGAAGGGAAGAGCACAAACCTGACAGTGTCTGGTACCTGCTCCAAAGCACAAAAAACATCTGTGCAATTCCTCTACAGGAATATGCAGGTTTGTGTCTTTTAGATCAAGGGTAACCATGAAGACCTTTGGAGAAATGATGGGCAGGAGTTTATAAACTGTCAACATCTTGAGTTTTGGGACTGTTTGCCACTCAGCCCAAGGCACATAGCATTCCTATTTGGGAAGCAGCCTCCGCCCTTTAGTTTGGGAGGGATGTCTGGGAATCCTGACGGCTTTTAAGACCGCACAAATTTGAGCTTGTAGCCTCTGGGACCATTTTATCTGGAATAACGTTAGCCTTCCTCCAATTCTGGGAGAGAAAGGGAGTGGAGGGAAGGGGGGATATCATGGAAGAGTCATGATTGTTCCCTGCCTGGGGCCTGTGGTGTTGTACTCCATCTAGAAGTTCCAGAGTGCCATTGCATGCGTCTTTGGTGCTGCCTCTGCCTCCTTTCCCTACATGGATTTGTTTACCTAGGCTAAAATTCGGAGGAAAAGGACCGTTTAGAAGGATAGGTTGGGGGTTGCAACTGCAGGAGGTTGCAACTGCAGGAAATCTTTAACAGTCTGCATAGATCTGACTTTGTCATCCATTTTTTTTTGGAGGACTGCTTATGCTTTGAAGCCAATGAAAAATTCCTTGTTCAAGACATTATGTTTGATGTGCTCTTGGAGGGACTGTTCTTCGGGTCATGCACGTCTCCTAATGAAAGAGCCTGTAGCTGCAGTCCTGCTGGTGGCTTCTATAGCATCATACCCACAGTGGAGTGAATGCTTTGCTACCTGGCAACTCGAATTCCAAAAGGTCCAGTAGCTTCTTAGAGATACGGTAAGTCATGAGCTTCTGTTTCATCTGATCCAGTAAGGTAGTCTGATATTTTATCATCTGAAGCTGACAGCTTAATACCTTAATAGATAAGGTGGCAGAAGTGTAAACTTTTTTTTTGCCAAATCCATCCAGAGCCCTACTTTCTTCATGTATGGGGAAAGGATTACAGGAGGAGCTAGCAGTGGCTCTTTTGGGGCTGGGATCACCAACTCTGGGTCAGCAGTAGGGTTCTTAAAGAGCTAATGTTTATAAGAAACGGGGTCTATATTATATGTTCAAAGTTTTATAACTTCGAACATAAAATCGAATTTAAATGTTTGAAGTTATAAAACTTCGAATATGCGTACTAAAAAAAAAAAACAAACCCAAAACAAACTGTTGCAGGTAGGGAGGCAAGCCCCATGCACCCCGCTCTTTAAATATACCAACTCCAAGACCACACTTTACCACATTATAGTGCGGTCTCAGAGTTGGTATATTTAAAGTGCGGTCTCGGAGTTGGTATATTTAAAGAGTGGGGGGTGTAGGGGGCGCAGCCCCCCATGTGGGAGGTGCAGGGGTGCTTGCCCCCCTGCTCACACCAGTCAGGTAAGTTCCCCCTTTTTTTCCCCTCTGTTCGATGTTTGAAACTTCAAACATTTAATTTCGATAAATTAACGTTCGATGTTTTTAAATGCTGAACATCTGATATAGATCCAAGAAACCAATACCCTATAAAGTCGGTCTGGTATTTTAGGGGCAGGTGGGATGGAGTCTGGCTTCAAGGAACAGTTCTGAAATACATCTACAACTGCCAAACAAGTAGGATGGCGAGGGGGTTTATGCTCTGGGAGAGAAAAATTCCCTAGTCCTTTTCTTGGACTGAGGGTAATCCTGGGCTTCCCACTGGAAATGGTCCCTTAAATGTAGTGTTTCCATGAAAGATAAATCCTCAAATGGGGAAGCAAAGGTAAGATTCTCCTCAGACTTCAAAGGATGCCATGGAATGGCCATCCTCAAAAACAGAAGCCTCCTGGTGATAATCCTCATCCAACTGAAAAGGGTCTGAAAGGAGTTCTGGGGGGGGGGGTTCCTTTTCCTTTTCCTGGGGAGGATTCTGAAAGAGGCTTCATGCCCCTAACAAGGGTAATGAGGTTTTCTGCCAGTCTCGCAAGGTCTTGCTGATAAGGCCTATGAGTGGGAGCCAGTAGGAAGCCACTTTCCTCAGAGTAGTTCTCAGTTTAGGCCTGGCAACATCTGAAGCACAGACTCCTGTTTCCCGCAAGAGGACCGTCTTAGCCAAGATCTGCTGCCATAGGGCATCAGATGAGCTGAGGTCGCCAGAAGCAGAGATCAGCAAAGTAGTCACGGACCTACCCGACAAACTGAGGCCTAAGGCTTAGGCAAAGTTGAGGGACTCAAAGGCATATTAAACTGCAAAAGGGTCTTGATAGAGGCCTATGCCACCACCGACCATAACGGGGCTGCGAAAATGCCTCACCTTCAGCAATAATAAACCTGGAAGGACTGTCAGATAGCGATTGGATGTTGTTTGCGGCCTTAAAGTCTGGGGTATTCTTCCTTCACCTGCTTACTCTTAGGTAAATTGGCTTTGTAACGACTGGCAGATGTCATAACATGTGGAATATCTGATGATTTGGTGAGATGCCTAGCTAAAATCTCAGCCCTACATTTAATGGTTCTAGAATTGAAATGGGCACAGAAATGACAGTTGGGAACATTGGGATCTGGGCCCAAACAAGTTGCACAAAAAAGAATTGAAGTCTCGGTGTGGAATCTATTTACCACAATGGAAATAATTGCTATTAGTCAGAAAATGTAGAAAGGGTTCCCCAACAGGGTACTTCGCTTTCTGAAGACTTCTCTCATTTTTAATTTCTCCAAGCCTTTTGGGTTTCTAATAACATGACAGGAATGGACCCCATTTCCCAAGTGAAAGTACGATTAAAGTTCATGAAATTAGTATTGTTTCACTCTGTTAGCCAAAAGTGCTCTTCGCAGCACCCGCAATGTGCCCAGCAATGACGCCTCCTGAAATTCATACGGTGTTAAATGAATTGGTAACATATCTAATGATTGCAAATTCTTTTTTATAAGACCAGTTGCTCCTACTACTATTGGAACTGTCTGGGTATCTTTCTTCCACATGACTCTCGTTTCTGCCTGCAGATAGAGGTATTTTATGACTTTGTCTGTACACAAGACACTGCAGTCATTAGGTGTGGCGATTTCAATGATCAATGCTACTTTTGTCTTTGCTTGGACCACTATATCCGGTTTTCTAGCATCTATCATTTGGACTGTTGGTATTGGGTGATTCTATGCAATGTAAATTTCATCATTTTCTAGGATTCTCTGTGGCTCATGTTTCCAGTGTTTTTCAGCCACTTCGATGCCATAATGTTTGCACAATCTCCAGTGCAACAATCTCGCTGTATTACTACGTCTTTCAGTATACAGTCCCCTTGGCCATTACAGAGTCACAACCAGCAATAAGGTGTGACTGTTTCCAATTCGGTTCCACAAAACCTACATATGTTTGTTTCTCCCACATGTTCAATGGACTTAGTAAACCAGCATGTACATAGCCCACTATCTTGGGCTGCCAATATTAACCTTTTATTTCTTGATATAAAAATTCACCTCTCCTTAATTATTCCTGCGTTCGTTCTTGGTCAACATGAGGCGCTTCTAGAAGTTTTCTATACTTGTAAATATATTTGTTTTTTCCACATTTCTTGCCTTCTCATCTGGTCCTTCACCTTATATTCTCTTTTGTTTTTTAGCACATTCAGTTGCTGCCTGATTTTTATCGACTTCTGGTTTGATTTCCATTCCTGCTTGATGTCGATATGCTTCTGCTAAATCAAGCAGAGATGTCATCTTAAATTTATTCACCTCATGTTTCAAAACTTTCACGACACTTGGATCTTGTGAGGTCAGTAGATGTGTGGAGTCCCACGATTGCAGATCTATACATGTAATCAATTTCAAGGAGCCCCATCTCTCCTTCAGAATGGAGAATATATAAATCTTGGTATACACTGATTTTTATAAATCATATGATAAGCATGAAGCATCCTTCTTGTTTTAATATCCAATCTATCCAACACTTTTTGGGGCCAGTCAATCACTCCAAAACTATTTGTTAGGACAGGAAGAGCAAACTGATTTATAGCTTGGATCTTGTTCCTAGGTGTCAATGCTGTTTTCAGGATTAATTTATGTCTTCTGAAGTATTCCTTACTAAGCTTTATTCGCATTTGTTAATGTTTTATTGCTGATCCTTCACCAATTCCCAAGTATTTATACACCCCCTCTTGCTCAAGTTATTTTATATCACATTCTTTTCCCAAACTGATGCTTTCCTGGTGCTACAATTTTGCTTTTTTAAAAGGTCGCTTTTGCACATTTATCAAGACCAAATGACATTCCAATATCATCTGAAAAAGTTTTGACAACCTGCAGCTGTGCTTTCAGTTCCTCATCTGATAATCCATACAATTTTAAATCATCGACAAAGAGAAGATGAGAAGTCATTGCACTTTGTTGTTTTCTAGAAGCCAAATAATAGCCATGACCTAAGCTGTTAAGTAAACAGCTTAATGGATTAATGGCAAGGCAAAACTGCTCCAGTGACAGGGAGTCACCCTGGAATATCCCCCTTTGGATTTTTACCCCTGGGATAATGATCTTTCCTTTATCATGGCTTAATTGCAAAGCGGTCTGCCACTGTTTCATGGTTACTGTAATGTAATCAGTGTAGGATATACCTTATACATTTTTAAGCACTCTTTTATCCATGAATGTGGGATACTATCAAATGCTTTTTATAGTCAATCCATGCCATACAGATTCTTCCCTTTCTTATAGTTCTCCACTATAACTTTAACAAATGATCCTTTGTTCCATATAACTTTCTTTTACTGCCCTTGTGTTCTACTGCCATAATTGAGTTTTCTTCTAAAGGTCTATAAACTCTGTCTGCATCAATCCCTATGTATAGTTTATACGTCGTCGGAAGACAAGTTATTGGTCTATAATTTTTAGGGTAGCTTGTAGGTTCACTCAAGTAAGAGCATTGTTTTTTCTGTTAACCACTGTGGTGTCTGTTCGGGGTGTGCATATAAATAGTTCTTACTCATGGCTAGATCCTCATGTAAAGAGGTTAATACTTTAAGCCCTACTGCATCTGGACCTGGGGTTTTACAATTAGAGGCTTTTCTCAACTTTGTTTCAATCTCTCTGGCTGTTATTTCATCCCATTTCATATCATGTACCTTTAAAACTTCTTATTCTTTCTTTTACTACTTCTATCCATTTAGCATCTTTGTTATGTTCCCCAGGATCTTCATAGATACTTCTCCAAAGTTCCTCTTTTTTCGGCGGTCTATCGAGTTCTTTTACCTTAATTCCCAATTCTCGATAAAATGTTTTTGGGTCATCAGTAAATAGCTTATTTGGTGCTTTTCCCTTCTATTTATCTTGGTATCTTCTATGTCTTTCCACCCGTTTTGAGATTTTTAGTTTGTTATCTCCAATAGTGCAATATAGAGCCTGGTCTGTTCTAATACTGCGCATTGCTTTTATCACATCTATCTTTAATATTTTTATCTGTTCCCTCTTATATAATCTTCCAACAATGACACTTGTCTTAGCTGCTTTATAGTTTTCTCTATTCGATATTTCCATGATGGTACTCGATTTCGCCCCCCCCCCCTTTTTACCCTATGTTCCTGTGGGAGAATTTTATCAGTTATTAATTTAGCAGCACAGTAATATATTCCGTTTACTTCTGTTATATCACATGGATCTCTATGGACAGTCCTAATTACTGTGTTCATTTGTTTTATCAAGCTTCTGACTTTTGGGGTTTTATTAACCTTCTGCAGTCTCTCTCTCTCTCATTGATCTTGATAGGTCTATCTTTGTCTGTTAAATCAAGCAACTCTTCTCAACTCATTTTCTTCCACACTGAGGTCACATCCCTTGTTTTCCATTTCCTGCGGGCATTCTATAGAAAGTTCTAACACATCTTCTTGTGGCACATTCTGTTTAATTTCATCCTGTGCCATCTGTTGTTCTGTCATATGGGAACTCACTGGCCTATCACTCCTCAACATTGACTGCAGAGTTTCCTGTTCCTTTCCTTGCTGTCTAGCTTCAAGTGAACATTTATACTAGTTTCCTGTGGAAGGCTCCAAAATATCTTGATATGGCACCTGACATGTTGCTTCCTGTTCCACTGGTGTCCCCTTAATTTGGATACCCATTGCTCTATCCTGTTGTGGTGCTTTCTGCATTTGATTTTCTACACTGAAACCTTCTCTGTGCAGCTGTTCTATTACCTCAATTTCTATTTCTTTGACTTCTCCATTACTACTCCCTTTCTTTTTCCTCTTAGTCTTATTTTTTTGTATTGCAAAGTTTTCCATATCCCAATTCCTTTGTCTATATTTTTCTTCAAATATCTTTGGTGCTGCTCTTTTTGTATTAGTTAGTTTTGCTTTGTCCTTTGCATAAATATTACACCATATTAAATCTTTTTTCCTTTCTTCACGTCTCCTGATCTTCTTGCTTTTCCTTATTCTGGGGACTAGCTCCATCTTGCTGTGATGTAGTCTGGTTTAGACCTTCTACATTAAATCCTTCACTTTGCAGGTACTCCATAACTTCAACTTCTATTTCTTTTACTTTTACTTTACCAATCATTTTTTCTACATTAAATCATTGTGCTTTTAGTCTTTGTGTGAGATTTTCCATATCTGGATGTCTTTGCCTGTATTTTTCTTTGAATATCTTTGAAACTGCCTTCTGTATATTAGTTAACTTGGCTTTCTCCTTTGCATAAATATTGCACAATATCAAATCTCTCTCTTTCCCATGTCCATATTTCTTTTTTATATTTTTCAAATATCTCTAGGTTTTGTTTATATATTCTCACTTCCTCAGAGGCTTCGTTTTCCAAAGAGATCAAAGTTTCTTGCTCTATATACTGTTTTTCAAAAATCTGTTGTATTAATGAAAGCAAACTTATCTGAAGCTTGTGACAGTTTTTCTTGCAGAAGTATTTTTCTTTCCTCTAATTTCTCTCAATTGTTTTGCATATCTTGTGTCTGGAAATTCTGGGCTTTTTACATAATAGTAACAATACATCACTTCTTTCTTATCCTCAATAGTCCACTCTGTCATCTTTATGGCTCTTCTTTGGCCAATCAATTTTTGTCGTTTTTGAGGACTACTACTTCCTTCTACAACAGGGGGCCCATCCTCCCCCTGAGCCCGGCCCCATTGTAGATGGTTTCCGTATTTTGAGGATTCTGCACGGTCATTTTTTCCAGTCCTGGCACCAGTGCACCTACCAGGATTGGGCACTTTTTATCCTGGGTCTTGTGCACCCAGCTTTTTTTATTTTTGATTTACTTATGTCCATGACATATGCTATATAAATACAGTCTATATATCAGTGTCGCCTTGGTGAGATTTTGTGAAAAACAGGGACCACCTCGCGAAAGTACTCACCAAGGCTTGAGGATGAATTCAGTTTCATCACTACTACACTCCTTTGCTTGCTGACTTTTCATCTCTCCATCAGGACCCCTCTGGATCATCAGGATCTCTCTGGTGTGGACCAACCAATGCACTGACTGAATCTTTGCTTTGGGCTCTCGACGGCAAGAAAGAACAGAGATCATTATGTTGGCGGACTCCCCTTATACCAGAGCATAGAGACATGGTACAGGGCGAGTGTCTGCCAGTTGAAGGAGGAAGGGAGACTTTTCTCCAGTAGTCGAGTCAGGCAACTGCTTCTACAGCAGGAAATCCCACAAGTCAAGACTATTTTATTTATTTCTATTTAACATTTGTTAACCGGGAAAGTCAGACTTGGAACAAAGTCAATTTTCAGCAGAGGCCCAGGGAGAAACGTTCCAGACGCATGTCTTTGTAACTTGGGAGGAAACCCACACGAACGCAGGGAGGACATGTAGACTCCACATAACAGGCACCCCAGCAGAGAATCTAACCAGAGAACCTCTTGCTGTGAGGCGACAATGTTACCACTGCGCCATCCAAATAAACAGCAAGGCTCGAACCTAGGACCCCGCACACCATAGCCAAAGTGATTTGCCATTAAGCCATGTTAGATACTCTAATAGGTAATACATGAAGAACATCACAGGTGCATCCATAAAACTGTTCCATCTATCCAGGAGTTCCACAAAGAGGGTGAAGGCAAGTGTGAAGTTCAGGAAAAATGTAAATGGATAACACAGATGCAACGCCATGGTGAATACATAACTATCTGATGTCATTTTCATTCATTCCTCAACAGTTGGGACAGAGTCCCCATCTGACTAAATCAAGGGAGGACTACAAAGAATTATATTCTGAAGCACAACTGGTATAAAGGTTGCTCCTCCCCTAGTGACTTGATCTAATTTTTAATGAGCAATAAAGGCATGAGGATTAGCCCAAGTTGCAGCTGCTGTGAAGGCAGAAACTTAACTGTTTATGGACGTCCAAAAGATGCAACATATATTTTCTGTTAGAGAAGTTAGGAAAGATAACTGGAAGATTGATGGCCTGATTAATAATACAATCCAACACCACTCTTGGTAAAAAGGAAGAATTTGTCTTTAAAAAAAAAATGTCCTTGTGAAGAATTACTTAAGGAGGTTTAGAGGATAGACCATGAAGCTCAAACACTCTTCTAGCAGAAGTGATTGCAACTAGAAACAGAGTTTTCTAGGTCAAAAATTTCAGAACAAAGTTAGCCGATGGTTCAAAGGGGGTTGAGTCAAGGTTTGAGGAGTATTTAGATCCCATGGAGTAGTAGGATTTTTTTAGAGAATGTCTACTTAAATAGATAGTAGAATCACAAAATGGCTATATAAAGCTTAGAGGAAGCTGAAGTAGAATTATTTACTTATATATTAAAGTTTGAAATGGCTAATTGTATAGTTCAGGGGCTGGCACTTTCAATGAAAAGTTTACCTAAAAAGTCAAGAACCTTTATATCAGTTCCAAAAAGAGGCTAAATTCTTCTGGTGAGCCCAAAGAGCAAAGCTTTTCCATTTACTTTAATAATTTTTCATACTGGAAGCTTTAAGGGAAGATGATGGATGGGAGAAAAGAGCCTGGGCTGTCTAGCAATCAATAGAACTGGAAAAACTATGCAGTCAACTTGAGGCCTGCAATATCCACATGGATTCAGCCTGTCGGGTAAGACAGATCTCGAGTTGGATACAGAATCCACGGACGATGTAGAAGAAAAGGCCAAAGAAAGGGAAATCATATATGATGAGGTTAATAAGGGGCAACGAGGTTAACTGTGCTCTTCAAGAGATGCTTTCTGGAGAAATTTTGGAATGAGGGGTAATGGGGACAACCATAAAGTAGACCAGAGGGCCAAGCGTGAAGTAGAGCATACTTCAGGGACTCCCCCACTGAGTAGGGTTAGGACAGAAAACCTGCTGCCCTTCTGTTAAGGGGAGAAGGAACTAGGTTCCAGCATGGTTGACGCCACTGACGAAACATCTCCACCACTTAGACAGTGAAAGACCACTCGTGAGGCATTAAAATGAACCTGCTTAACTTGTCTGCAATCACAATGGACTTGGCTGTCAGAAAGCGGTTGGAGGTAATCACTCATTGCCATACTCTCATTCTTTCTAGATAGAGAGGTCAAGATCTATACTCTCATTCTTTCTAGATAGAGAGGTCAAGATCTGGCTCCCCCTTTCTTTGCTGAAGTACTAGACTGCAGACATATTGCCCGGCTGAATCGCTATAGTCCCAGAAAGGAGTGCGTCTTGAAATGCCTGCAACACTAGGACAATTCTCCTTTCAAGAGCATTGATAGGTGTGCCCTCTTCAGGAGACCATGTGCCTTGGACTGTCCCTCCCAAGAAGGTGCCCACCCCCATCCTATATGAGAGAGATGTCAGTAGTCACTGTGGCCTTGAGTTGAGGGAGAACAAAGGGACAGCCTTCTTGTATTTGATTAGAGAGAATCCACCAGAAAATGCAATTCTTTCAAGCTTGAGTTATCTTGACTGGGCTGGATAATGGGTGTTGGTGAATTTAATACAGAGTTGCAAGTGCCCACTGCAGTATTCTCATATGGCACTTTGCCAGCAGTACCAAAGTGAATGCCACTGATGCAGATCCCAAGGCTTATAGAGTAGGAAAGAACTTTGAATAATCTTTTTGACCTGAAACTGAATGGTATGAATCCAAGACAGAGAGAGAGAAGCTATTTGCCTGGGTATACAGAAATAAGCATCAATGAATAACAAAGTACGAGTTGGACTGAATTGAGATTTGTTGTAACTGACATATATCCCCAGATAGGATTACAGTTGGAGTAAGTAGTCTACTGCTTGAATTATCTGATGCCTGGATGGAGCGGTTAGGAGCCAGTCATCCAGTATTAACACTCAGAATCCTAGCAGTCTCAGATGAGCTGCTACTACTGCCATGCACTTGGTGAACATCCAGGGGGCTATGAAAAGACCAAAGGGCAGTGTTCTGAATTGGTAATGGTTGGCTCCCAGTTAGACGTGCAGACATCTTCTGGATCAGCTGTTCATTTTGATACGAGTGTATGCATCCTGAAGAACCATCAAGCACATCTAACACATCAGATTGATATATTTACAAAATCTTTTGCATAACAGCTTGGCTCCACAAAGCAAGTAATCAGTCATCCAAGTGAAATCCAGGTAACCTCAGATACTGGAAACAAATTACATTATACTGAAAAAACTGCACAAACTGGATCAAACAAAGCACATAAGGGATAGTGAATTAGTAATAATGACCACAGAACACTTCAGCAATTACTTGTAGTACCATTCCATCTATTATTTACTAGGTTATATAAATATGGGGAGATTCAAGATTATCCATATCCATGTACTCTTGAAAAGATGGACAGCTACGTGGCTTATAAATAGGACATGGCAAGTAACATACAGCAACGGGACAGGGGAAATTCCTGGGTACAGTCGGTGTGTCCGAAGGGGCTCTGTCCTGGGTCCTTATTTGTGTAGATTATCTTTCCAGCCTAACTTTTTCATCTGAGGTGTTCTTCAATCTATATGCAGATCATCTGAAATTGGGTAAACTAACTACATGCGTTACAGACAAGGCATGTCTGCAAAAGAACTTTATTAAATTGACCATTTGGGCACAGGAAAATAATATGCTGATAAATGCATCAAAAACTAAACATATTGGATTTGGGAGATATAAATTGAAAGGCGAATATTTAATACAGCATCATATCAACCAATTGGTTAACGACAGTCCTAGCACTATAGGTTGTATAAAAAGATTTATATAAAGTCTAGTAAATTAGAAATGCAGTCACTGTTTGTTCATCATCTTAGACCCAAACTTGAGTACGGAATATCAATATTGAAACCTTTATAGCATGAGTGAATTCAAATGAACACAGCAGAAAAACACAGAGGGCATCTATGGACGTGAAAATTTAAATTATTAAAGACTACAATATCTAAACTTGTACAGAGTCTCGGAGAAATCTAAGAGAAGATCTTACACAGGTATATAACGAATTAGACATCTCTGGGAATGTTTGGGGGTTATTAAATAGTAGTGAATCAGACAAACTATGTAGAAGATTCTATAGGAATGAGAAGTGTACTAACTGGATCTATGAGAGAGCAGCTGATGCATGGAACATACTACCAAATTACATTAAAGTAAGAACTAGTTTAGATATTTTTTAAGAACAGCCTGGACACTTAGGAAAACAAGCGTTTTGGTATACTGGCAGTTTAGAAGGGCATTAATGAACGTGCTTGAAATAATTTGTATGCAAGTATCTAGTAGTCTTTATGCAGAAAAGGCAGAATGGATTGAACCATGACCATCGGTAATTTCGTATACTGAACAGAATGATTTAGTTTGCCAAGATACAAAATTGGCTCCAGTCCTGTCTTTTTTAGCACTAAAATAAGAATCATGAATAACTCTCTCTGGTGTGGGAAAGACCTCTTGGATGACACTTTTTTCTAGCAGCGTGTTTATTTCTAGGGCTGCTGCTTCCCTCTGACTGGGTTGAACATCGGGGATTTCTTTGAAACTGATGGAGGAGGATGGGATAATGATATAGTAAAGCCTCAGGACATAATCCCTTACACCCATGAATTGTTTGTGATTTCTAACCAGGCTCTCTGATGCAGAGATACACAATCCCTGGTTGGCTCCAGAGATAGACAGTTGGGCTTCCAGATGTATCTGTCTGAAAAGGAATCTCTAGAACCTTGATTACATGGAACACCTCTGCCATGAGGATGGTGCCTACCATTTGAATTCCCTCCTCTGCCCCTTGGGGAACTCTCTCCATGTGGATCTTAATAGGGACCCTGGGATTTCTTGAACTACATTTAACCACCTTGATGGTATTTGGAAAGGGACTGTTGAGAAATCAAAAAACGTACAACTACAGTATATAGGGTTTCCCTTCTTATTCACAATTAAGAGTGTGTGCATCTTTCTCTTTGGGGCCAAACAATGAGGTTTCGCAAAGGGTGCATTAACAAAAGAAGATTCAAAGGGTTCTGCAAAAACACACAAGCTCATCAAGGCATGTCTCCTAATGGAAATGCCTGAACCCAGTGCCCTTGAGGTACCTTTAGCAGCATAAGTGATAAGCCTCATGGACAAATTAGAAATGGACTGTAGAGTGGCCAGCTGCAATGAGATGGTACTGTAAAACTCTGATGAAATCTCTAAAACCTTGTGAAATGTGCCAACTAATTCAGCGACCTAAAAATGTAGGTCACTGAAGCATAGACACGCTTTCCAAATCTGTCCAGTGCCCTAGGCTCCCTGCTAAGAGAGTAGACAGAGGAATTTTGCTCTGCCAGTTCCTTTCAAGTGCCCGCCACTATGACCATGCCATCAATGGATACTCCTTTACTCCAGTCTGGTATATCTTTAGGTGACACCAGGATCCTGTCTGGTCTCTTGGGAATAGGCTCAGCTGTGTCTGGGTCCTTCCATGCCCACTGACAAACTAAATCTAGGAGCTCATCAGCAAGTGGAGTTCACTCAGGAGGTAGATGGGTCTGACCCAAAGGCCTAGAGAAACACAGATTCCTCCTGGGGGAGATTAATGGGGGACAAGCCACTCCTTCACTTCAGGGGTTCTAAGAGGTCTCCAAAGTAGACATCAGGGTGGTGATCTGTGAGACCCTACCCACTCATCAAAATCAGTGTCTTCACTGACAGACTCTTGTGGAGAGTCTCCAGTGCCTCCTTTTATACATTCTCTTCAGAGGAACCTCTTTGGTGGGATGTTCCAGGGAGATATCAGAAGAGATTATGATACTTTACTGGGTAGTCTGGAGACTAGGTCAGACTGGTTGTCCCTGTGGAATGGATAAATGAGGTTCTAGATGCAAAATCTAATGAGATTGGGAAGTCGAATCAGATGAGGACAGAGTAGTCTGAACTCCAGGTATACAGAATACTCTCTCCACCACCTCGAAAGCAGAGTGTCTAGGAGAAGCTGAAGCTGAGGGTCTGACAAGACAGGCCTGCGGATCTTCGGCTCCCACTGAACCACAGGCAAACTACCACAGAAGGGAGTCAGACAAGCCATCAAACAGCAACACTGAGGGGGAAGAGACTGTTCTGACAACTATGGAGTCAAATCCAACCTCCAAGAGCCAATCATCTGGCTCACAAGTATTTGGGGCCGGACAGCTTAGAGAAACCTTTGCAGTCAAAGAAACCAATATTTTCAGGTCCAAGAAAGATGACAAGGATTTCAGATCAGACAGCTCTGAAATTAAAGCATGGACTGGAGAAGGAGCCAAGACTGCAGCTGTGGCTCTATGGAGGGTCTGTGGACCCAAAGGGGTCTGAGCTGAAAGGAGTCCCATATGAACTTGGATCCTGAGAAACTTAATCATCCTATTCACATCTGCTTCAGACAGGCTCCTGGAAAACCGGAGAGAGGAAGCAGCTAAAGAAGGCCTTGAGTGACATCCAACAGATTGTTCAAGAAAGGGTGAAGGGAGCCTGGAAGTGATCGGCTCTGAGATCAAAAGTGTTGATTGGATCCGAGGGGATCTTTTATATTGTAACTTTGGACCTGACACTATCAGATCCAATTTTCTAGCAAGTTAAGTTAGAGGTTCCAAAGATGGAAGGTGAAGCAGAAGGAAGATCTGGGGAATGTCTTTAGAGATCTTTAACCAGTGTCTCAACCGTCTTTAGTCTTTTTGGGAGTTTGAGCCTCAGCAGCTGTAGAAGAATAAATCCAAAAACAGGTTCGAAAAACCAGCAACACAATCTGAGAAGAGTCAAATAACACTATTTATTCCACTGTTTAAAGTGCTTTTCATCAGCCTGACAGTAAACTTCTTCAGAAACAGTTACAGCAATAAAAAAAAACTTCCTTATAAGTAAGACAGGTGATCAGCATTCAACAATTGCATCACTTTGTTCTACTTAAGCAAACACATTTAAAAATTAAAGTGACAACTGCTGATAACCAGTAATAAAACATTAAAGTACGTAAACACACACATTAAAGTATGTAAACATGTCTACGACAGTGACCACAAAACACAAAGGTAAAAACAAAAACACTATTGACAATCT
>NC_056748.1:1100436155-1100482992 GCF_019279795.1 Protopterus annectens | reverse complement strand
TATCAAAACCATCAATAAAAAACTAGGGTCACTTTACAGAATAAAAGCCTTCCTAACCCCTCCAGCTAAAATTGACATAGCTCGCTCTCACCTTCTTTCAACCCTTCTGTATGCATCCCTCTACTCGAATTTGAACAAGACTGTCCTTAAACTCTCAATTTGCTACAACCACATTGCCAGGTTTGCCACTGGGCTGCCTTTTAGGACACATCATTGCATCAATCTAAATCAGCTTGGTTGGCTTTGAACTACCTAGCCTAATCCAGTATAACCAACTGATTATGGCCTATAAAATCCTCTATAATCCGGACAATACTCCCGCACTTAAAAATATTATCACCCCCTATAACAATCCTAGACCGCTTCGATCCTCTAACAAACTACTAATTCAGACTAGCAAAATTAATAACACAGCCGGTGATTCTCTCTTTGCAAACTCTGCAAGTAGATCCTGGAACTCTCTTCCAGCTGATATTACCTTACTTTCCACCTTAGGTCAATTTAAAACTAGACTCAAACAACATTTGTCACTTAACTGGCTATGTCAATGTATCAAGCCTGGCTAACTCGAATGTGTAAAAATCTGTTAACCAGTTTACTGTGTAATTTAATTTAATCCTGACGTGCTCAGGACTAACTTTAACCTGTGGAACTTGTTTAACTTGCTTACTTATGTAATCTCTGTAAATAGTCTGTTTGTATTATGTAATGCTGTATCTGCTTACCCTTGGAGCTTTTCTCTCCAGGCCTCCGCTGAAAATGGATCTTGTATGAATTTTTTATATTTTGTATCATGCTATGGAACTATGCATTTTTTAGTATCTGTAGGTAAATATTATATTTGAACACTAGATGGTGCTAACACCTGCTGATTATGAAATTGTATTAAATTATTATATTTGTATTATTTATGCATCTTAAATGTATTTATTATAGTACTTAGTTTGTTAAGTTGGTTTTAGGTATTATGCCAATATTGGTAGTTTTTTAAAATGCGTTTTATAGATGTTTTTATATGTTAAGTAGAAATGTTTAGGTAGTTTCCTATGGAAGTGCTTATTAAAATGTATTTAAATGTTTTATTGGGTAATTAGCTTAAAGGATATTTAAAGGTAGGGGTGGAACCATTATGTATTCAGTTACACATCAGAAGAAGTTATACGAAACGAAAACGCACTGTGTTCTGTAATTGGCATTTATGTGTGATACGTGTATTGGAGTGCTGTGAGTCACATTAAAGTGTTTTAAGCACAACTAAGGAGTCGAGCCTCTTGTTCTTCTCGAGTGCCTTTTGTTGTAGTTGGACTGTTTTCGGCACTTGTCTGTGCTTCATTTGTTCCATTTCCTAAGCTGCTTTACTAATTTGGAAATTTCTGTACAGCAATCACTGCAGGGTTGATAAATTCATTACTGCTGAACTCTGACTTTTTGCATTGTAGTTTAGTAACTGCAGAATCTTGTTTATTATTTTTAATTAAATTGTAAAGCTGTCAAGCTCACTATGCAGAAGTCCTTATTTTGAATGGTGACCTTCAACACTATCTGGTTCAGTATTTATTAAGAGTCAAAGAGTTTTACAATTGTCAGATGCAAAAAGTATTGTGACATGCAGGAAAAAAATGTTAGCAATCATAACATTAGCCTTCTGTCCTAATCTAACAGACAAAGTCCTACTATAAGGTTGTCACTTTTTCAAATGTCGAAAGTGAGACATTTTTATGTAGAAATGTCAGATTTTGCAGGACAAAAGACACCCAACCAGTACAAAGGATAAAACCTCACTTTTTTGCCAAAATAAAATCTTATTCTTGCAGCATTTGAGTTGCTTATGCTATTTCATATAACATTTAGGTATTTCAGATACAAAAAACTGTTTGATGCAACTATTAAAGAAAATTTAGGAAATATTTTTGTCCTAAAATCTCAGAACATTTGTCATTTTTTCGATTTTTTTCACAGGACAACTGCCCAAAGAGGGACTGTGCCTCACATAGTGGGAGACATGGTAACCCTATCCTACTAGATATTACATTTCCTGATTCATATATTCATTCATTCTTTATGTCTGCTTTACCTTCTCCAGTGATACAAGAAAACATACGTTTTTCAGAGTGCTCAAAAGGCATAGTCAGAGGTGCACTGCTGGAGAGAATGCTAGTCCCTTTGCAAAATGCACATTCATATAATGTATGCACAGGTGTTATCATTAAGGTCAGTAGAGGACTATATTGCTAGACAGAATTCATTGCTTTACATGAAGTGAGCATAATTAAAGTAGTAAAAAAGTTGCTTCTCAAACATAAGGGTTATTTTTACTTTGTAAATAAGAATAAATCTTTTAGTGAAAATGAATACTCCTGTTTTGGTTACATGAACTTAATGGTCTTAAAGAGAGAAAATCACTCTTTGTTTTTAATAAATATCATCTATCTAAAGATTTTTGTTCAATATCAAGCATGTGTGAGGAAACTGACCCTACACAAAACTGAGCACTATTAATGTTCCTCCAATAAGGTGGTGATGAAGCTTCTTGACAGTGTGTGTCTGACTGTAAGCATAGTGTAAACCTATGAACTTATAAGGAGTAAGGAGGACACATTTTTAATATATATGGTTTGCATACAGAAATATGAAGCATTGACTCTATATTTTAACAGACCACTATGGCAGACACAAAAAAAACACACACACACACACATCTAGACATAAATCTAGATATATATTTTTAAGACAGACTAGACATGCATAAACATGAACACTACTGTGCAGGAAATATAGTCCTGAATGCTTAAACAAGTTGTGCTTTGATTACGACCTTGCATAGAGTTACATCAAGAGTTTCAGTGCCCCACTGCCTATGGAGATGTTGCAGCATTTTGCCTCAAGTTCAAAAAATTTGGAATAATAAAAAAATAAAAATATCATCTGCAAAAGAGGAGTTATATGTCAAAAAGAAATAATATATTCTTTGCTTACATTTGTGTACATGATCCACTTATTTGCAGCTAGAGGCAAAATAATTTCTTAGACCTCTCTCATACACCAGTGACATTGCATTATGTTCTACATTATTTTTATTATTCACTTTCTTCTTAAAACTGTCATTAATATATCATGTACTTATTTAACTGGACAAATCCTTGTAGATCATTTTTCATAAATGACCTAGAGTGGATATACTCTATTTAATCAGATGCTTTTTTGTAACATTCACTTGAGAAGAGCAGACTGAACACAAAGATCAGCAAGGCACTTTTATTTAGACCTTAAAATAAGATGAGATTTGTAGTAGTAGCTGATCTCTGGTGGTACATAATGGGTGTATTTCTGCACTGTCATGAGATGCAATGGTTTAGCCAAAAGTATTTTGTTTTGAGCTGCTGCTCTTGCCTTTGCATAGTTTTATTTAGACCTTTAAAATAAGATGTGATTTTACTAGCAGCTGATCTCTGGTGGTACATAATGGGTGTAATGTGGAACACTTTTTTGTCAGGCATCTAAAACTGTGTATGAACTTGCAAGGTCAACAATTGACTTAAAAAAACAAGGCTTACTTCAGTGAGTCAAAGCTATGGAGACAAAGAACATACAGATCCCTTAAAACAGAGCATTTCCTAATTATATTAGAACTTTCTTAAGAAGCTTTTGTTTCATTTGTTCATAGGTTCATGCTAGGCTAATGATCACAAGGGCCTTTTTTAAGTCTAGCTATGCCTCCCAAACATCTGACAAGTTCTGGTATTCTGGTGTAAGCAGGGACCTGGGAGATGAAACATTTTTGTTTTGATTGGACTCTCATAGAGATAGCTTGCAATGTTGGCACACAGGGAAGCAGTGTATTTAAAGTACCAGTTTTTGTGGTTTTGAGCATAGTGAAAGAATGCTAGCAAATGTACTTTTTCCTGTAAGAATAAATGTTTACACACTTCGCAGTCTTGGTTTCTGCACCTAAAGTAGCAAAATGCAAGGTAACCTGAGGGGTGTGTGTGTGTGTGTGTGTGTGTGTGTGTGTGTATATGTGTTGTATGTATGTGTGTGTATATATATATATATATATATATATATATATGTGTATATATATAATATATGCTTTAAAGTATTTTAAGCTAATGTCTTGGAGATGAACAAATTTAATGATTGACTAATGCAATGGATTAATACACTCCAGTGAATCATGCTGGCTTCAGGCTACACCTGGCAAAACAATACTGTCTGAGGTGGTTAAACATTCATTTGGCCCTCCCCCTCTTTCAGACAAGACCCACTTCAGATTGCACCAGCTTTACAGAAAGGATGCAGATTAATTATTAAAGAGATAAGAAATTATACAGTGTTAAGACTCTTAACTTAAAGGGGCACTGGCTCGTTTCTAAACAGAGTGCTTTGCCTCGGACCGAATGGCAAACATTGCCACCCCTTTACTTAAAGGGAAAGTGTCAATGTTGCAGCTTTCAGAACACTTTTTTATTTTTTGTGACCAATGTGTACCTTAAGTAATGTACTGGGGGCCCATGTCACTGAATCTGCACTCTTCTGCTGTTTTTTTTTGTGTAAATACCCTGTTTTTACTTTCAGAGCGTCCCGCTCTCGGTCTGCCAGGTAAGACCACCCACTGTGTGATATCATCGGTCACACCCCCTTCTCTGCCCTCCCTTCTTTAAATTTGACCATGCTTGAAACTTTCCCAAACTGCTTTCATTCCCTGTGGAAAACAGACGCAATGTGGCATTGGTTCCGATCTAGCCACACTCCAAAAATTGAATAACTGATTAACTGAATTACTTTGTTCGTCTTTCTGTGATGTGCGTGTATATATACAAATTACCGTGGCTGTGTTAAAAACCTGTTTGTAAATGATAAGAAAAATAGTTAAATATAGCACTAATTGCAGAATCAGTACTGTAACGTTCTGTACAGATAGCTTTCTTTATAACTTGCCAGCAATAGCGGTACTGTAAGGCACTGCTTTGATCAGTTCCTTATTACTGTAAACTGCTTTGTTTACTAATCAGGAAGAGAGCGATGGTGAAAAAAGTGCGAAACGAGCAACAATTATTTAAATATAACTCTAATTTTGTTGAAAAACAAATAGAACAAGGGGCTTTACATTTTGCACTTTCTGAATGAAAAAATACAGAACTCTTGGGTATGGCATTATGGACTGACTGTAACAGTATTACAAAGCCCAGTGTCCAGGTGTCACTTCATTTTATCCAAAGATTAGGGAAATCTCTTGTTCAGTTAGTAGTATTCACCTGAAGTGTAACTGAATGTGTCAACAACGTGCAGCGGAGCTTGTCAAATGTTAGCTTTTTTCAGGTATCAACTGCAGAGCTCTCAATCTCTTGTCTCTATATACAGATGCCGAACGGTAATCAGACACGCGTTTTGAACTATTTACTTCATGTAACTTGCCATGTTGACAGAATAGAAGAATGTGAAGTAATGTTCACTTTCAGATATATAAGAAGTCAAGTCAATAACTTAACACTATTTGAATGTAGATCACTACTTTTTTAGGTTACTGACAAACTGTGAGAGTACAATGGTGCTGTAATACAACACTAGCTTCATTCCGGTACTTACTTTGTGGTCGCGATTGAAGAGCTAAAGCGCCGACGCGCCAGTGCGTCTATTGATTTTGCTGCAGTAAACTGCTTTTTACAGTTTTTCACAAAACATTTACATTTGTATGTTGTCTATCTTGATGTAAGAAAATATATTCCTTCTTTACAATTCCTATAGCTACAGGTCTAAAGAAAGACAAAAATCAAGGACAGTTTTTACATTTATTTTAATACACTTTTATAAAGTTAATGGAGTAACAAGTGTTGCATAAGCATGCATATTCAGAACGCTGCATGCTACTGCTGATAAACTGTGATCCACCCTAATGAAAATCACAGATTTAAAAAAAGAAACTTAGCAGCAACATCAGTACTGTAATTTTTACTGTACCACTTGCTTCCCTCATGGCTCTCAAGTCCTTATTTCAAATATTGTATGAAACCTGATATCAGGAAGGCTCAAACATTAGAAACCATTTAAAATATTATTCAAATTCTCTTGGAAAGTTGAATAACGGGCTTTCCATCAGTGTGCCTGTTCTGAACAAGAAGTTGTTGTTGTATCTTTCGGCTTTTCCCGGTTAGGGGTCGCCACAGCGGAACTTTGGTCCGCTAATGATTGGCAGTAGATTTTTACGTACCAAGTTGCCAGCTGTGACGCACAACCTTCAACGAAGGTACGCCCATTCACACATGTCAACACACAGAAGATGCTTTAGCTGAGAATCGAACAGGACAACGTCTTACTGTGAGGCGACAACGCTACTGAACAAGAAGTATGAAACTTTAATGTATAGCATTGTTCATTGGCTGCAAACCTTAGTATTTTACCAGTAAATCAAACATTTTGCCAGGTGGTGGGCAAAATCAAGGTCCTTCTACAAAACTAGACACCCCTGAGAAGTATGTTTATTACCAAAGCGTGTTCTTTCAAATCACAACTTTTACTAGGGATGAAGCAAACATGCTAAGCAAAATAAGGGACAGTTGAAAGGTTTATTTATTGTTGTAGTGTGTACTTTGACAATGCTATACTTCCACTCAGTTACACATAGCTGGATTGATCAGTACTTGTAAAGAACGTTATTAGTCAGCATAAATTTACTTTTCTGTTGTATAACTTGATGCATAGAATTATATTACAGCTTGCTTCTGTTCGCTTGCTTATCATAAATTTCATTGCAATGGGTGATAATGCTCTCTCTTTCCAGTGCATTTTATCTGCTGATTTAGCTATAACAAATACAAGACAACTGGGTCTTTCGTGGCAAAAAAGGCAAGACAGAGATATTCGGCATACCTCTCAACTGTACAGATTTTCACAGAGTTTCTAGATTTTTGCTTCATATTGTTGGTCTGTTTTACACAAACTTGAGGTTTTCTAGCAAAACACAGACAAATCGTTAAAGATTAAAGTCAGAAAATAATGACAGGCATTTGAGTTTCAGACTTCATACACTTCAACAATTCATGTTAATGACAAACCTGTTATTTTATCAACTTTCTAAGTTTGTAAGAGCAGTATTTAAAAATTGTCCCTGTTTGAGGGCCTTTGCCCCCCCTCCCCATTATTTATGGTTCTGTCCAGACTTCTTGCTTTAAGAGGTTGTGATGTTTGAGCACAGCTCAAGATTCTCTTAAGATTCTGAGGAAAGGACAGTATTTTAAGTTTTGCCTGTTAGGTTAGGGTCTTTAGGTCAGTAATTTCTTTATTTAGGAGCATCTGGGGGTCTTGCTAGTTGTTTTATATGTCTACTGAAGTACCTCCTAAAGGGAACATTATGCTCAATAACTGGCCTAATAAATGCTGATTATACAGAAACTTTGACTTCTCTAGATCTGGATTATAGTCTGTTGGAAAGTAGCAACACGCTAAGAAGGATTTTCTGGCTACTGTTGTCATGATGACTGTAAGATAAGTGATTGTAGGCCCATGAGTCAAGGTCCCTAACAACACTTTCATTTGAAGTGGGGTGTTGTCTATGTTTTCGGGGAGGGGATGCCTACCAAATATCATAATATTGCACTTTTTTACATTAATTTGAGCTTGTTTTCAGTACACCAGTTATTTATGTGTGTATGTTCTTTTACAAGGGTAAAAGTATCAAGAGGGGGTTTGTTTGTTTATTTGTTAACATTAGATTGTCTGGAAAGTCTGACTGGGTAGAAGCTCATTTTCAAAGGGGGAGTCTCTGGAATACAAATCTGTCCCACCAACAAGTCCTATTGATGTCACAGACCAGGTTGAGGTCTCGCATGTGGGTTACTCGAGTGGAGCTTGACTTGCGGATATGCAGCAGTCCCATCAGGGTGGGATATGAGATTGCTTTGCATGCCAGCCAGAGGTCACCTCTGAGGATTCTGTAGGAGACTGAGTAGAGGGACAGGGCCTTTAGCCTATTTATGTAGGGTAGATGTTTAAGACACTGGATTCTCTGGGTGAGGAATCTCTGTGGTCTCTTCAGCTGCTTCATGTGTTTTGTGAGGTACATGCCAAAAGGGGCATTGTATTCAATATTCGGTCTTGTAAGGGAAGAATACAGGGATGTTATCACCACCTTGTCCTGGATGAGATACCCTTATTAATGAGGTGGGCCATGTAGAAAGCTTTCTGTACAACAATGGCAAAATGGTGGTCAAATGTCAGTTTGCTCTCAACCTGGGTTCCCAAGTCCCTTACAACTGATTGTGTGCTTAGTGCCTTATTATCACTATGATCATTCTCCCCAAAAGGGATTTTTGGCATTCAGTTTGAAGCCATGTTTCTGGCTCCAGTCATTTGTTTGGGTGAGACCCTCTTGGAGGATGTCCACATCACTAGGGGAATTGATGACCACACTCAGCTTGTAGTCATCTGCAAACTTGGTCAACCCAAGCCAGCACCTCTGAGAAGTATATCCCAAACAGCAGAGGCCCCAAGACCAATCCCTGGGGTACACCACTTGTTATGGGTCTATGACTTGAGGTGGCTTTCCCTATTTTGACTAGGTGGGTTGTATCAGTGAGCCAGTTTGCTACCCATCTGGTAACATATGGATTGATGCCTAGTTGAGAGAGTTTATCTAGTATACCTGAGTGGAGAATAGTATCGAAGGCCTTGGCCAGGTCAAGGTAGGCGGTGTGCACCGTCTTACCCTCATCTATGGCCTTGGTTACTGTCTCAAAGAAGTTGACCAAAATTAACAGGCATGACCTCCCCTTGACAAAACCAAACTGTGTGGGATCAAGTGTCTGGAGATTGCCATGTCCTTGTTAATGAGGTCCATGATAATCCGCTCCATGGCCTTGCAGATCAGTCTAGTTAGGCTGATGGGTCTATAATTTCCTGGATCGGTGGATGAGAGGGATTTGGGGGGAAAAGTAGTAGTTTGGTCTTTTTTTGGGTTGAGATTAAGTTGTGAGTTACCAAGCCATGTTTTAGTGGTGGTTAAAGCTTGACAATAACTCCCAGTTTGTAGGCATCTGCAATGAACAAACATTCCATCAGTAAGAAAGGTGTGTGTGTGTGTGTGTGTGTGTGTGTGTGTGTAATGCCCTAAGGATAGCAGGTTACTTAATTTACTCAGGCTCAAATCCTGTACCTTGGTTACAGGAGACAAGAGCCTGAATCCTCTACACCAACTACGAGAATACTCAAAAAAAAAAATATATGAGCATCAATTTATTTTCAAGGAATTGTGATCTTCAAGGGAAGGTTACTGTTGTTCATGTGAAATCTGTTTTCAATGTGCAACTGTTTTGTTTAGCAAATGGTCATCACTGATTGTATTACAGAACTTGAAAGCAGTGTTCGTAGCACAACAGGGAGTATATTTGCTTTTGATGCAGATGGCTGTGGGTTCTACTCCCACACCTTGTAGATGGCTTGCTAATACTGTGTTGTACTTTATGGGGTGGGGGTGCTACAGTCCTCCTGAGTGTGTCCTCCTTTGGTTCAGATGCCTCATAACTATAAACATATTGTTTAGTTTGCCAATCGGTTCTCTACTGCAATGTTGCCAGCAATGTATTCTTCAAGGGCAGCAGGCACTGAATCTGTCGATGAAACACTGAAATATAAAGTAGTTTACTTGCAGCAACCTCTTCATTAGCTGCAGATCTATTTAATGTGGAATTATTCAGATTACTTTAACTGTTGCAGAAATTGTGCATATTATTTAATACTGAGTAGCCTTTTATGGTTGAAATGCTCTGAAATTGGCAGTTTTATCCTTATTGGTTTATATGTTTGTTTCATTGCTTATTGGAAAAATGTTCAAACCTACAAATTTAAAACACACACTAACAAGCTGTGCTGTACTATACAAGGAGTATAATTTAATACATTCAAGATGGTGCATCAAAGAATACAAGTGTATGCTTGGTCCTACAAATGTGTGTAAAGGGCCAATAGTTTGAAATCAGCCCAAAGGTAAACTTTTTCCTCCAATGACCAGATGCATTTTCTTTGATTTGTATGTTTCAATGCCATTTCAATTAATGTAAGTTTTAATGGTAGAGAAGTTTACTGTTCATGCTAAGTCTGTTTTCATTGTGAGACCATATTGTTTTGTTTAGCAGATGTCTATCTGTGTTTGTGCTATAACATTTGAAATAAATGTTTTAAAGCTCTTGAATCATTTTAGAAATGAACAAGAAAATAGTATGCATACCGGCAGGTTTGAACAGTGCTTATGGTAAATGAGGAGAAGCAGCCAAGTAATGGACACTGGAATGGCTGCACTGCTGGCTGAAGGGGCTGCTGTGTGTAAAGGGGGGGGGCAATCTATTACTCTGCCTAGAGCCCCATTTGACCATAATACAGCTCTGGCCTTCAGACTTGAGTTGATGGATTTTGCTTGTGCACCAGTTAGCATTTCAGCATGTAACTTATGGATTTACATTTAGTTTGATTACTTTGTCGATATGTGTGAGTGTGGGATAGTATCACAGGCCCTGACCAGATCAATATTTGCTCTTTGTAGGGTTTTGTTCTCATCTAAAGCCTTAGTGACATTTTCAAAGAAGCCGACTAAGTTAAGTAGACAAATCTACCCTTGACCAATCCAAACTGATTTGGGTCATGAGATTATGGGTTGCCAATATATTTATTTTTGAGGTCTATAGTGACGTGTTTCACTGTCTTGCAGAGTAGTCTAGTAAGGCTTATTAATGTATACTTGCTAGAATTAATTGTGGAGCCACCCTTATGAAGGAGGACCAAACCAACACTGTTCTCTGTATGTCTTGCATGAAGTCACTTGAGAGGCTAGGGATGAACAGATTTAGGACTATATCTAAAGAACAGTGGATAATACTGGCAAGGAAATTCCCAGTTGGCTACACAGAACTAATGTTTTTACCTCAGACAGCTGGGAGATCATGACTGGGGAGAGTAGAAGATGTGTAATGTAATAGTGCACCACATATGTAAAGACAACACACTGTTTTTAATGTCTGTATTTCAAGAAAGACATCTTCAAAGTGCTCAAGCTAATTAACTTAGTTTTTCTGCAAGTGTTGTAAACATGACTGATAAATTTAGAATGCATTTCAGTTCAAGTTTCTGCCTGAATATTGGCAAGGAGAGCAAAGATTTCAGGTAGCATGTGATGCAAAATAATAATGTACTATGTATATATATATATATATATATATATATATATATATATATATATATATATATATATATATATATATATATATATATACATACATTTTTTTTAATGGCAACATTGAACACAAGTCTACATATGACAACTTTAACCAAGCTTAAAGCATAGAAACTTTGAAACTAATCACTTGCAAACTGTGACTATGCAGACTGTATACATTGTAACAGTTTCACTAACAAAATGTAACAATAAGTGTTCAGCCTTAGCTTAGCAACTAAAAGAAAGATACTGTATTAGACTGTAGCAGTCCAAATTTAACTACTTTTATTCACAATTATTTCCAACCTCCATTATGATCAGCAATTTCAGAACTCAACTTAGCAACTGGAGATGAATAAAACAATGCTATTATACATCTCTAAAAATAAATAGCTCTTTCGGCTCGCTGCCTTCACCTATTTGTTATGTATGCTTATACACAAGCTAATAAGTGATAACATTATTCAGAATATTTGGTTCAGATTATCTCAATCACTAGAGCTGAATGGTTGCAGTCTTGTTTTCTGGTACTTGCCTGCTACTGAAAGATGGGGACCATGCAATTGCCTGCATATACTTGGTAGCAGATTATCTGTTGAAGCAGTCATGCTACATCCTGATCTGAATCCAAACTGTTCATCTCCCATCTTACTTTCTACTACTCTGTGTATTTGCTTATCAATCACCCTCTCCAGAACTTTCATGCAGTATGACAGGAGTTTGATAGCTCTGTAATGAACACAGTTGTGAATGTACCCTTTGCGCTTGAACACTGGCACTAATATGCTTATTCACCAGTCACCTGAGATGCACCTTTCTCTCCACATTGCTATGAGTACCATCCAAAGCCAATTCTCTTCCATCTCAGCCAGTATCTTTATCATATCACCTGTGACCTAATCTGAGCCTGTTGCTTCCTCCCTGACTTCATTTTCCTTAGAGCTGTTCTTTCTTCTTCTATGGTGGGCTCCTGCACTTCTCTCATTGTAGGCTGTATATGGGCAGTGCAGCATCTGTGGACTTTTCTTCATTCAGAAGCTGCTGGAAGTACTTCTTCTATCTGCCTTTCATGTCCTGTGGACTGGTAAGAAGGTTGTTGCTAGCATCCCTTATGAAGGGTGCCCGACTGCCTTCTTTATCTTTCTGTCTTTGCCTTGCAACTGGATATACTTTCTTTGTGCCATCTACTGCGTCATCTTCCAGAATTTGGTAGGTGCCTCTGATGCCTTGTTCTTTACTATTGCAAGTCCTTTCTTATCTTCTTTCTTAGCCAACCAGTATTTCCTCCTAGTCTGGTGTGTCTTTTCTTTCTCCCGTTTTTTTTTTCCTACACTCCTATCTTTGGATAACTCCCTGGACTTCTGCATTCCACCACCAGCTTTCCTTATGTACCTTATTTCCATGCCTGGCTTGGCTGCATATATGATCTGTAGTCCTCACTTGTGCTGTTTTGAGGTGCTGCCATTCTTCTTCAATTCTGTTTCCTTTTCTTATTGAGGTGCTAGACCTCTGAGAAATTCTGTGTACTGCTTTGCTTTCTCTCCAGTCAACTTCTTAGTTTTCAGCCTGGTCTCTCTTGATCTTAGAGCCTTCTCTGACCATTGCTTACAGCTGATTGTGGCAATCAGTGGTTTATTCTGTGGGCTGACTGTTTCACTGTGGATGACTTTACAATCAGGAAGGAAGTCTACCTGAATTGCATGTTGGCCACTCTTGTATGTGATCTTGTGACAGTATCTCTTTTTGAACCATGTGCTGACTACTTTGAAGCATTGATGCCAGAAGCTGTTGAAGACTGTGGGGGGGGAGTGTGAGAGGGGCACTTAGTGATGTAACAAGGGCAATGTTTATTTAAATTATTTACTACCACAACATAGGTTCACTTAGAGGACATTCAAGTACCAAAAGGGAAATTGGCTAACATTTCCTGACTGGTCTTACCTATCCCATGGCCGATAATTGTACATTAGCCCTAGTGAGAATACCTGTGATTATACCATAGATAATTTGAGGGGACCCATGTAAGGGATGCCACATTTAGGAACTGCCTCTATCCATCAGTGGCATGAGGGGCAATCCTTGGAGTACATTTTTTATTACCCATCCTTAGATCCAAGTTGCATTTGAATATGGACAGGATGACCTTTGTTTTACTTGAATGGATAGTCTGTAGCCCTCTGCCATTTCAGTGTTCCATTACTTGGCTGTTTCTCCTCATTTACCAAAAACACTGTTCAAACCTGTCAGCGTGCAGATTGTTTTCTTATTTACATCTACAATGATTACAGAAATTGAAACAAAATAGCACAAAATTCAAGCCATTTGCTAAACAATACAGTCTTGCTATGAAAACAGACTTAGCATGAGCAGTAAACTTTTCTGCCCTTGAAACTCACATACATTGAAATGGCATGAAAACCCACATTCATTTTGCATCTGGCCAGTGGAGGACTAAGCTTACCTCTGGGCTGTTTTCAAACCATAGGCTCCTTGCACATTTTTAGGGCCATGTATACATGTATGTGTTCTTTGATTCATCATTGTATTAAATTATATTCATTGTAGAATACAGCACCACTTGTTAGAATGTATTTTAAATTTGTAGTTTTGAACAGTCTTCTAGTAAGCAATGAAACAAAATGTATGAACCAATAATGACAAAACTACCAATTTCAGAAAATTTCAACCATAAAAGGCCACTCAGACTTTTGACATTACAATCCACCAATATCAGTTAATATGCAAAATCTCTGCAGAAGTAAAGTCATCTAAATAATTCCACAATAAAGGGATCTGTAACTGAGGAGGTTGCTGCTAGCAAACAACTTTATTAAGGATCTATTTTTAAAACATTTTGCTTGCTTACAATGCTGCATGGGGTATGGTGTCAAATGTTTTGGCTAGGTCAAGGTACACTATGTGAACGGCATGATCACTGTCAACAGTCTGTGTGACATCTCAAAGAAGTTAACTACATTTATTAGGCAGGATCTCTCCCTTTGACATAAACAAACTGCTGAGGGTTTAGCCTAATGAGATTTTTGATGCATAATTGACTGTCGTGCATTTGTTACTATGTGCTGATGTCTGTGATCAACCTCCAACATGTCCATGACACTGAACTATATAGATGGCTCGGTTGGGTGTCAGCAACATTTAATTCATATACATCATTCAGTGTTCCCAAAAGCATGCAAATCAGCTGCATAAACATTTTGTTTCTAAATCACTTGGTCACTCACCATGTAACAAAGATTCTGTACAGCTACACATCCTGTTCTTCATTTAGCTCTTGATTTCATTTATGTGTATGATATTAGAAGTAATCCTAATAAAAACAAGATCCTGACTAGATCCTGTGACTTTTTAAGGTACTATTTTATTTCTTGTGTGAAATACACATATAATGTGTGTGCATTTGTTTGTGTGTGTGTTTTCATTTTCAGTTTGTATTTACAAAGGTTTGGATTTTTTTAACTACTCCATCTTCCACAATTAAACTAAACTGGATAGATAGAATATGAGAGAGGCTGGTATTAAATATGTATACAATCTTGTATTATTAGGACAGAGAATGTGTTTTGTGACTCGTAGCTTTGCCATAATCACAAACCCTATTCTTTGTAGTAAAGATAAAGATATATAGCTATGGATGTAGATCAAGATTCAGATATAAATATAACTGTAGTTATAGATGTGGATATAATATATGTAATCTGTACTTTCTGGTGTGCAATATACAAAGTATCTTGAACTGTTCATTTATGAAACATGTTTCATCATAGTGGTGAAGGCATGGGTCATGAACCACACACACAGGCACACAGACACACAGACACACCTTAAATGATTAAACGGAGCACTTAAATGAAGCACTGGAGCACTTGCACATAAATGATTAAATGGAGCACCACCGCACTTAAATGAATAAACAGAGCAGAGCTTACCATGGGTCTTGACTCTGGCAGCAGGCTTAGTGTGCACTAGCAATGATGTAAGGCTTAGTGTGCACTAGCAATGATGTAAGGCTTAGTGTGCACTAGCAATGATGTAAGGCTTAGTGTGCACTAGCAATGATGTGATCAGTTCTTCTGCACTCTTTTGTGTTTAATTATGTTAGCTTGTGGCACACACAAGTCCTCCGTTGGGTCCATCTTAAAGAAAAACTCCATGTTGTTACAGGTCTTGCAGCTGTAAAAGTGGGGGGGGGTCACTCCCTCCCCCTTGCCCTATGGTTCTGGTGCCCATGCTTTGAAGCCATTTGCCAAACAGAAGTCCAGAGTGGCCTCTCCATCTTTATTCCTGTATCTCCACCCATGTGGACCCAGGCAGTCCCCATATCCTGTTCTGTCTGTCCCGATGTGTGCATTCAGGTCAGCCATTATCAGCACCAGTTCCTGTTGTCCTGCTTTATCTAGTAATAGATATATCATATATCTTTATATCTATATGATATACTTATTTTATATATATATATATATATATATATATATATATATATATATATATATATATATATATATACACACACACACACACATATATATATACACACACATATATATATATATATATATATATATATATATATACACTCACACACACACACATACACATATATATATCTATATACATATATATGCACATGTGTGTGTGTACATAAATATATATATATATATATATATATATATATATATATATATATATATATATATATATATATATATACATTAAAAATGCTGAACTACTCCTCACCTTACTCCAAGTTGACCTACATAAGCACATATGTATAGCCTCAATCTACATCCCCCCAGGGGATAATATTTCTACACTTGAAGATATCCTCTCCTGGCTCTCCAACAATATTAACAATGAAACTATAATCTTAGGAGATATGAATATTAACTGGGCCTCCATTTAGTCTCATAAAAAACACCATAATATCAACCTCTACGATTTTTCACAGCTAATCAACAATGTGACATACCCCTCAAAAAACATTTCTAGCGGCAGTATTCTAGATTGGATTCTAGTCTCTCATCCCCATTATTTCTCTGACAGTGGCACTCTTCCTGATCCTCTCAGTGACCATATACCCATCTTCACTCAGATTCCCATCACCCCTGCATCGCACCCATAATTATATTACTATCCGTAACCAAAAAAACTTTAACCCAACAACCTTTTCAAACTCTCTAAAAGTAATTAACTGGAATTGTCTAAAAACATTATTTCTAGATAACGCAGTTTCCCATTTCAACTCAATATTCCTAAAACTACTTGATTCCCAGGCACCCTTAAGGACTAAAAGAATAAAAATTAAAACAGCCCCTTGGCTAACCAAAAGCACGCTAGCATCTATGCAACACAGAGATAAAGTCTGGGCACACTACCAGAAAAACAAATCCCCCCTAGTCCATAATGAATATAAAATACTTCGAAATAAGGTAAAAAAGCTCATAATCTCCGACAGAATTACTTTTCCACACTCCAAAACAATAATAAATCAAACCCTCAGAAATTCTGGAAAGGTATCTCTACTCTCCTTAACCCCAGCAAACCAGATACCCCTACCCCAGACCCAAACGCTCTTGACCTAGATTTGGCTACCCAATTTAACTCTTTTTTCATTGATTCTATTTCCAAATTAACATCATCTTTCTCTAACACCACTACATACTCCAATACTCCCCCACCCTCCCCCACCAGCACTCTACCCTGCACTGCTACTACATCCTCGCTCCCACCTACTAACTCTCGTCCCTCCTCTCCTTCTCCTACTCCAACGACGTCAATATCTTCTTCTGCCCCTAATTCCCCCTCTTCACACTCTCCTTTTTTCTCATTAAAACCTATACCCACTACTACTATAAAGAAACTCCTTCTAAAACTGAAGCCATGCACTAATGCTCCTGATAATATCCCTTCTTACTTTCTTAGCAAAGCTGCTGAAGCAATCGCCTACCCCATTAGCATTTTAATCAACCATTCTATCCAAGAATGTATAGTACCTCAAATTTGGAAAAAGGGCTTTATCATACCTTTACATAAAGGTGGCAACAACAACAATGTTACTAATTTCTGCCCCATCGCTATTCTGTCCCCCATCTCTAAACTCCTAGAAAAATGCATCCAACTACAACTCCTTCCACATCTCTTAGATAATAACCTACTAACTCCCACACAACACGGCTTCAGACCAAATCATAGCACTATGACTGCTCTCCTCTCCTTCCTTGAAATTGTAAATAAAGCCCGAGACTCTGGCCAAATTGTTTCTACCCTACTACTCAACCTCTCCAAGGCCTTCGACACTATCTCCCACAGCCTGCTATTAACCAAACTCTCAAAACTCAACTTATCGCCCTCCTCTCTGAACTGGTTTTCCAGCTACTTGTCTAACAGGTATCAAGCAGGCAAATGGAAAAAGGCTACCTCCTCATTTCTAAATACCCCCACTGGGGTACCCCAGGGCTCTATACTGGGTCCCCTTCTCTTTAATATATTTATAAATGATTTCCACAACTCTATCCCATTCTCAGATATCACCCAATATGCTGATGATTCTACTATTATTTGCTCTGCCACTTCTATCCCCTCACTCCTAAAACTGACTCAGGATGCCTTTACAACCACTGAACAATGGATGAAAACAAATCACCTAGCACTCAATGCCTCAAACTAAATTAATGTTATTTACCCCCTCTAAGGCAACGTCTTTCGATATAAACACATTCTCCATCACTAGTCAAAATAATGTACCCCTGGAATTGGTGTCAGAGACCAAGTTACTTGGGGTCCAAATTGATAGCCAGCTCAAATTTAACTCTCACCTACAGCTAAATATCAAAAAAACCCATCAAAAACTAGGTATGCTTTACTGACAATATCATTATCTCACACACTACCAAAATCACCCTCTCTACTTCATTTCTCATCCCCTTCCTTCTCTATGGAGCTCCACTCCTAACTAATCTACAGTCCTCTCTAAAAACACAACTTTCCTCTTGCTACAACAAAATTGCCAAGTTCGCTACCAACTACAAGTCCTCCACACACCACTGTTCCTCTCTCCAAAAACTGAAATGGCTAGAGCTACCCAGTTATCTCGCATATATTCAACTAAATTTTGCACATAAGCTTATTTTCAACCCTTCCCTCTGTCCCTCCCTTTCATCAGCTTTTAAAATGCACCTTCCTGATAGAGTATTACGATCCAACAATCAAAATCTGTTAGAAGTATATAAACCAACTCGTCCCCCAGGAAAAAATAGTCTGTCTTATGGCCTTGCACGCCTTTGGAACTCCCTACCACCTTCCATTCGCACCACCCACAACCATTTTATTTTTAAAAGATCTCTTCATTCACATCTTGTATCCCAGTGGGAATACTCTTGCTTCCACCCCACATAACTTACTCTTGCAAATTCCATCTTCCTTCCTCTGTTTCCTCCTGCACCTCTCCTTGTTATTCACCCCTAACTCTTACATATTACTATCCCTATGAAAATTGGAAATAATGCTCTAAGCCACACCCCGTGTTTGCTTCCGAATATGATATTATTTCTCAATATTTTCATGCTAAATTTCCTTTTAGTCTGTATTATATATTAGTATTTACTTGCAAATTATTTTTCTGTATCTTTAACCTTTGTATAAGAGTATAATTTGTGCAACTATTAAGAACAACCTATTGTAACCTTTTAGTTTTGGAGCTTTTCTCCCCAGGACTCCATTGAAAACGGGTTCATTTGGCCCAATGGGCTATCCTGGTAAACCAACTGCAAATAAATAAAATAAATATATATATACACACACACACACATATACATTTTTATATAGTTGTCCTTTTGGTCTAAATGCTCATTTGTCAACATCTGTTGTTTAATTGACTGCATTTGGTTGATTATATGCAATTGGTCAACAGGTGTGTGAAATCAACAATCCCCAGGTAGGAAATTGCCAAATGCCAGACTGCTTCATATTTTTTTGACAATGAAGGCAAAGTTATTTCTACTTTACCACTCTCATGATTTTTGAAAGGATGGTTGAAGGAAAATAGTGTCTGACATTAAAAGCAATGCTCCCAATTTTGCAGTCATCTGCATATTTTTTTGTTGTTGCCAACAGTGTTGACATCTAAGAAAAGGATGTGAAAAATGACTTTTCCCAGAACTGAATCTTGTGGCACTCCATTTGTGATTGGCTATAGTGGGGATAGGAATCCATCTATTCATACCTGTTGTGTATGACCATATAGTCAATTGGACCCAAGTTATTACATCTTCATATACTTCGTGCTTTGTAGTGGTTCCGATTTGTAGATAATTGCTTTGGTCAACAGGCAGAAGTACAGAGTTTTTCAGTTCAAGTGTGTGTGTGTGTGTGTGTGTGTGTGTGTGTGTGTGTGTGTGTGTGTGTGTGTGAGCATGTGTCTGTCTGTCTGTATCTGTGTGTCTGTTTGCTAAGAGTAAGGGTTAGGTAAGGGTATGGATTAAGTGTGTGTGACTGTGAGTGTTTATGGTTAGGTTCGGGGATATATTCTGTGTGTGTGTGTGTGTGTGTGTGTGTGTGTGTGTGTGTGTGTGTGTGTGTGTGTGTGTGTGTGTGTGTGTGTGTGTGCACGCCCATGTGCACAGAGTGATGAGAGTGCTAGCTGTCTTCTGTAGTAGTAGTGTTATGGGAACATTTTTTTTTTAAGTTTACAATGCAGGTTAGAGTTAGGGGTAGGGTTATCACATGTTACTAAAGTGCAGCATGGAGGCTTTGCTGGTTACAGAGACCAGTTGGCATAATGGTTAAGTTATTCGCCTCCCATGCACAAGGTACAAAGTTCGATCCTGACTTCTGACCAACACCTGTTTGGAGTTTGCATGTTCTCCCTGTGCCTCTGTGGGGTTCCTTCTATGTCCGAAAAACATACTGAGTGTTTCCAGCTCAAACTCACCAATGAATGGAGCTGTGGGCAGCAGCACAGACTCTACATGGTGCCCTCTAGGGGGAAGAGTTCTACAGACCAACCACTTTGGGCATCTACTGTGGTATGCAGTATACTCAAGACAGGAGAACACAGATCATAGACTCCGAGTTGTGGCAGGGCTAGCCATTCAACGGTGTAAAATATGGCTCTAGGTGATTCAGTCATGTTGACTAATGGCATATGCATACTCTTAAATATGTTTTCTAACACAGGGCTCAGTTTTACCAATAACAGCTCAAATTGTGTAGTGGTACATTATGCTGACTGTACTATACAGGGTCCTGGGTTTGAGACTTGTCAGGGCTGATTATTTTGTTGCTAGGCAGAACAGTGGCTGATGGAGACAGAGAGCTTAAGCAGTGACATTCCACTCTAATTCCATTAAAAAAAAAAGGGGTTATAGGAAAGTGGTGAGAAAAGAGCACAGAGAGGGAGAAAGCAATATGAAAGGTAGCTAGGGATGTGCAGGATCGGTGTAGGGAAGGTCCATAGCTATCCATTTCTTAGTAAACTCTGTGACACGTGATAAGTATGTAGCACTGTAGTACATACAGCTAGATAGATAGGGTTCTAATCTCTGCACAATTGATCCAGTAGTCCAAAAACTCTTATACATCCACAAATCAAACAACCCAGCTAATTTTAGGACCATAGCTATAAATCCACTCCAACAAATAAATAAACATGGTGGAGGGACAGATTTATAACACAGTGCTTACCCACTTCACTCGAACAAACTAAACTTCTAAGTTAAACAGTGTGACACACTGTCTGCCTTTAAAAAGGATAACTATTTGAGTATTCATAAATTCACCCCTGGTATGAATGGCCTGGCCCTTCTTGAAAAGGGAGGAAAGGCTTAAGGGTGGGTACTGGTAAAGCTGAAATGTCCTTGCAGATTAATTGTTTTGCAACTCCTATGAACCCGTGACATATGACAAAGTCACACCCCTGTATGGAAGCAGAGCTAGTGGCTTTTCTGGTAACTCTTGGGTGATCTGCATGGACTTGCAATATGTGGGAGTGGAGGAGGAGTATGTGCTGCCTTGTCTGTGCTGAAGGATGAAATCTTTTCGGGTGTGCCTAGAAGACTTCGACAAAAGGTATATACAAACAGTATGTGCACTGGTGAGTGCATTGCAAGACCATGACATGTTTACATCAAGTATATCAGCCAAAATGCTTTAATGTACTTTGTGCTTGTCCTGCAGACCATCTTGAGATGCCATTTTTTGTAAGCTTAACCCACCTCATACATTTAGAGGTTTTGGTTCTTGCAGGGAAGGTACATCATTAAAATGAATGTGTTTCCTCTCATGCCAACCTCTGTTTTTACAACTCTCCTCTTGGACAGCTGATATTTGTGGTCCCGCAAATTTTCAGTGACATTATTTTTTCATAGCTGTTCTGAGTTTGTCACAGGCCTATAAATAAGGCACTTCAAATGTACATGTAGCTTTATTATTATTTTCTGTAGCTATCAATATCCACTGAAAATTCACATTTTCTTAGAGTTTGTTACATTAACTAAAGGGTTGACTAAATATATAAAAAATAGTTACATCATTCTCAGTTTGTGGTAAGAGAAGCCTAAGTCAATTGGTTTGCAAGTTCATTATTCTAAAATTGCTGCAGTCATTCTTGGCTATGTGTTAAGTGTTTTGATCTTGGACATACTGGATTAAATAATGGGTGCCAGCAGAGGTGAAAATTGCCATCATCAAGTTGATGAGGTGCTAACTGCATTGGTTTCTGGTTTGGTAGTGACAGGTTTAAATGTTAAGCTGTTTAAAAATTCTTATTCATGTCAATGTATTTCAGTGTTTTAACCAGTGTAATCTATTCATGCATTCATCACATAGTAGTAAATTCAGGCATTGTCTAGGTGCATCCTGTGGAGAGACAAGGCTTGGCTTAATTGTTTGGGGGTGGGTATGCTCTTTTATGAAATTATATATGTGTCACTTTCTACAGAATTCAGCTCAGTTGTGGAACTCACAGTCATAATGGAAGGTTGAACAAGAGGTTAGTGCAGCATTTTTTGAAAATTAATACTTTTATAAGAATTTTACTTTTTGTAATTGGTGGCATTGGGACTATACATGACTGTCATGATTTGCCATAGGTGACTTGAATTTTGCAGTAAGTTTTATAGATAATGGCTATATTTTGATGTTTAAGTATTGTGTAGATTTTGTGCAAAACATTTGGATAAGCAGTCAGCTTTATAGGAGATGGCTGCTAGAAGAATTAATGGGACTTGTTTAGACTGCACACTTGGACATTACAGGTAAATGAACATTTTTATGTTTGGCAAATTCTGATTTAAACTGTGTATTATCATCATGGGAAGTTACTAAGCTATTGCCTCGAGGCCCTTACAAGCCTAGCCAAGAATTTAGCCTATGTTCCGACAAGTCAGCACCCGATGCCACTGGTGGAATCCCAGGGGTGTATTTTCTGTTCCCCATCCAGTTATCCAGGTTGCTCTTAAAAAGAGTGAATAAAGTACTCTGCTTGATGTGGACCAGGAGTCTATTACACAGAAGAGGGGTATTTGGGACACAAATCTGTCCCACCAACAAGTCCTATTGATGTCACAGACCAGGTTGAGGTCACTTGTGCAGGTTACTCGAGTGGACCTTGACTTGTGGATGTGCAGCAGTCTCATCAAGGTGGGGTCTGAGTTTGCTTTGTATGCCAGACACAGGTCACCTCTGAGGAATCTGTAGGAGACTGAGCAGAGGGACAAGGCCTTGAGCCAATCTGTGTATGGTAGATGTTTGAGGCCCTGGATTCTTCTAGTGAGGAACCTCTGTGGTCTCTCCAGCTGCTGCATGTGCTTTGTGAGATACATGCCAAAAGGGGTATTGTACTCAATAATGGGTCTTATAAGGGAAGAATAACAGGGATGTTATGACCAACTTGTCCCTGGATGAGCTACCCTTAGTAATGAGGTGGGCCAGGTAGAAAGCTTTCAGTGCAATGGAGGCAATATGGTGGTCAAAAGTCAGTTTGCTATCCACCTGGGTGCCCAAGTCCCACACAACTGACTGAGTACTTAGGACCTTGTTTTTAATGTGATAATTTGTGGGGATGTCACTCTCTCCAAAGGGGGTGACAATGCATTTTTTGGCATTCAATTTGAGGCCATGTTTCTGGCATCAGTCATTTGTTTGGGTGAGACCTTCTTGGAGGATGTCCACATCACTAGGGGAATTGATGACAGTGCCCAGCTTGCAGTCATCTGCAAACTTGGTCAGCCATAGCCCACCGGTTTTGGCCTGCACCTCAGAAAAGTATATCCCAAACAACAAAGGCCCCAAGACCAATCCCTGAGGTACACTGCTCATTACGGGTTGACTGCTTGAGGTGGCTTCCCCTATTTTGACTAGATGGGTTCTAGCAGTGATCCAGTTTGCTACCCATCTGGTGACATATGGATTGATGCCTAGTTGAGAGAGTGTATCTATTATATACCCAAGTAGGGAATAGTATCAAAGGCTTTGGCCATGTCAAGACAGATGTTGTACAGAGTCTTCCCCTCATTCATGGCTTTGGTGACTGTCTCAAAGAAGTCGACCAGATTTAACAGGCATGACCTTCCCTTGATGAAACCAAACTGTTTGGGATTGAATGTTTGGAGGTTGCCAATGTCCTCGCCAATGACGTCCATGATAATCTGCTCCACAGCCTTGCAGATCAGGCTAGTTAGGCTGATGGGTCTATAATTTCCTGGAGCAGCGGATGCTCCACCTTTGTTGAAGAGATGATAGTGGTTGTCCTCCACTTGGCTAGGATGAAGCTTGCACTCAGTCTTTGGTTGAAAAGGGTGCCTAATGGTGCTGCAAGTTCCTGCCAGAGTTAATGTAGGGTGCAGCCTGTGATGCTATCAGGTCCTATGGAGGCTGTATTTGTTGCCTTTGAGAGTTCAGTGATGACTTGCTTCCTAGAGATATGGGTGGGCAGATGCTGGGCATGTCATGATTTATTGATGGGAGGGACAGAGGGGTAAAGTTTTTACTGAACCTGTCTGCCAGCAGGTGGGCTGTATCTATGGCGTTTGTGTATGTTGTGTCCTTGACCACCACTTCTGAGCAGATCTGGGTGCTTTCCTTGAGATTGTCAACATATGTGAAGAAAGCCTTGTGATTGTCTTTAGTAGAAGTGGCCAGTTTGGACTTAGTTTGCTTTGGAGGATTTCACTAGTGCTCTTATTTGCTTCTACAGACTAAGGAGAGATGGCTTCCAATTAGGCGCCTGCTCCTTCTTGGTTCTTAACAGCAGTCTTTTTTTCCTTTTATTATAGAGTTTATTTATTGCAGATGTCCACCAGATAGGTTTACTCTTCCTTGAGGAGGAGGATTTTGTCCTTTCGGGTATTCCTGATTCCATGCAGCAATATAAATGCTCATATAGTACTTTGGTGTAGGTTTGGACATATGTGCCAGTTCCTGTGGAGGGGGAGGGGGCTTTGAAGCTGCTTATACCTTCCCTCAGGAGGTTGTAATCGGCTTTGGAGAAGTTTTCTTGTTTGACCCTAGCTACAGGGGGTTGGGAGAGATGGTGACTTCAAAAGTGACACTGTAGGGATGCTGCAGTGGTTACTCATGTTACTTTGGTGTAGGTTTGGACATATGTGCCAGTTCCTGTGGAGGGGGAGGGGGCTGTGAAGCTGCTTATACCTTCCCTCAGGAGGTTGTAATCAGTTTTGGAGAAGTTTTGTTGTTTGACCCTAGCTAGAGGGGGTTGGAAAAGATGGTGACTTCAAAAGTGACACTGTGGGGATGCTGCAGTGGCTACTCATGTTGGTTAATACCAAGTCCAAGATATTTTCACCTCTTGTTGGGGTGTTGACCAGCTGGTCCAAGGTGTTTACATTGATGAAATCAAGTAATCTCTGGGCATTTGTGTTTTGGCACGAGTAGTTCTTCCAATCTATGGTTGGATGGTTAAAGTCACCAAGGATCAGGGTAAGGGGTTGAATCTTGATAGATATGAAGAGTTTCAGATATGTGGAGTGGGCATCTTGAGTCAAATTTGGGGGTCTGTAGCTAGCTACAATTTGAGAAGCGGTCCTGTCAATGGTTACTTGCACTTGGAGTGTCTTCTGTGTGTTGTACTATTTGACCAGCCTGGAGGTGTGTATGTCTTTTATATATATATATATATATATATATATATATATATATATATATATATATATATATTGCAGCTCCACCTCCTTTTGTTTTGCTGCCCACAGTTTGGGGGTCTGAATGTATGACCGGATGAGTAACCTGATATGGCTGGGGTGCTCTCTGCAGCTTTGAACCAGGTTTCTGTGAGTGCATAAATGTCAGCATCTTTCAGGGTTAAGAATGCTTACAATGAATGCAGTTTCATGTTTAGTCTCCTACCGTTTAGCAGCGTGACCTTTAATTTGCGTTTTGATGAAATTTTCATGTTGGTAGTTTTGACCTCATGGCATTGCCTAAAAAAGGCACTATGGGGCAGGCAAGAACCTTTGCCAGGAGCCTGAAGCCCAAGTGTGACAGATGCAGTCATCTCTGGCAAAGCATCATGGTTTGCCAGTCATGTCTTCCCAGGCTGTCAGGTACTAGATCCCCTTGGAATGACACCATAAACTAAGCCAATTGTTAAAGTCAATCATTTTCTGTTTGTATTGAGGCATCATTCTGGATTACAGTAGAATGCTGCTTAAGGCTAGGAACATACCTGCCTGGGACACATATTCAGCGAGCTTGATCATGTCACTCTTCACATAGTCCAGGGAGGCACATATCAAGTCATTCATGTCAACATGGACTATAACAGAGTCATAACAGTTGTTGTGAGACTTGAGAGCGTGGGTGATATGGTGGAGTTTGACACCTGAGAAACAAGTGTTTATTTTTTATTTATTTATTTGTTCATTTAACATTTGCTAACCAGGAAAGTCTGACTTGGAACAAAGCCAATTTTCACTTGAGACCCAGGCAGAAACGCTCCAGATGCATGTCTTTGTAACGTGGGAGTAACCATGACTTTCACCTTATCCAACCTAGAGAGGGGCACATCTGTGTGTCTCACGATGGAGTCTGCTATGACTAATATGTTGGGTTTATGTTTAAGCCTTAGTTGCTGTGAGACACAGGTGTGTGGACTATGTGTGGTGTGTGGTTTGGTATTGATGGTATCTTTTGTATTTTGTGTAATTACTGGAGAAATTTAAGTAGAAAGCATGTATTTGATGTATTTCTTGTTTCCATGTTGTATGGTTTGTATAGTGTAAAGCTTTGTATGATAGGTTTAATTTTTTTCAAGGTTGCTAGTTTGCCTGCACTCTGTGTGTGTGCAGTTATTTTGGTGTACAAGTGTATGTGTATTTTTGTGGAGGGGTATATTTACATTGGTAACTGGCTATTTTTTTCACTGATTGCTTGGGAATCTAGTTTTCCAGGTGGTTTACTGTGTTCTTTTTGCTTTGCTTTACAGGATTTTAGCTCAAGATGTGGTCATTGTTGAAGGTTTTAGTGTGTTGTATTTTTATACAATATTTATTGTGTTCTCCCTTTGTGTAAGTCACATATCTTTGATTTTATTGCTGCTCAATACCCGAGTTGTTTGGCATTAATAGTTGAGTTAAGTACAAATTTGCAATGTTAAAGATTGTACTGCATTTCATTTTTCTATTTAATTGTTTCATTGAATATTGTGTCTGTCTCTCTCTGTGGTTATTTATTTTTCTATTTAATTGTTTCATAGAATACTGTGGTCTCTCTCTGTCTCTGCAGTTAGTTTTCTGCCCACCGTCCCTGTTCTTGTTTTGGTATTAATTTTGGTGGCTTAGGAATTGCCCGCCCCTCCTGTAAAATTTGTGTTTGAACACTCCTCCTGGGTCTATCTCATTTGCTCACTCAGCCGAGTACAGTGAGATCATATTTTGACTTCAGACACTCCTACCAGTCCCATCTGTTCAGCTCTGTCTCAGCTCTATTCCAGTCTAGTGTCACTAGCTCACTCTACCTAATACAGAAAGAACATTTATGAAGGGCAAGCCACTTAGGTCCTTAATTTTGAATTATCTTCTGTTTCTCCTTTCTCCCTTTCCACTTTCCAAAAAAAAAAAAATTCTAAGCTTGTTTCCTGCCTTTCCTGTAACTAGTCTAGTCCAGATACAGATTTGCTGTAACCAGGACTGTCTGTAAGCTTCTGAGCCCCCAAAGCCTTTCTGTGTTGGAGGGAAGCCTTCTAGCTTATCAGTGGGAGTGGTAGTAAGCACTAGGTAGCCCATCTACCACAAGAGTGGTTTGTGGCCCAGAAATTGTAGTTTATTGGCTGTTTGGGGAGTTTTTCCATCTCTTTCAACTTTCTAGTTTAAAAGTCTGTGTTTGCGCTTGTTTCCCACCTGTCCTGTAACTAGTCTAGTCCAGATACAGATTTGCTGTATCCAGGACTGTTTGTAAGCTTCTGAGTCCCCTAAACCTGGAGGAAGGAGGGAAGCCTTTCTTCAGTGGAGTGAGTGGCACTAGGTAGCCTGTCTACCATAAGAGTGGTTTCTGGCCCAGAAATTGTAGTTTATTGACTGTTTGGCAGTTTTTCCATCTCTTTCAACTTACTGGTTTAAAAGCCCGCATTTGCACTTGTTTCCCATCTTTCCTGTAACTAGTCTAGTCCAGATACAGATTTGCTATATCCAGGACTGTTTGTAAGCTTCTGAGTCCCCCCCGCCAAGCCTTTCTGTGTTGGAGGGAAGCCTTCTAGCTTATCAGTGGGAGTGAACATTTATTTATAATATTCTCCCTGAAAACTCACTGTCCATCCCCTAACAATTTCTCTACATTCAGAGATAACTCCAAATCCCATTGCTTACTATTTACCAGTCTTATTTATAATCACCAATGGTATAGCTCAAAACAACCAAAAACAGACTTGGAGCTATAAAAACAAATCAAATAACCAAACAACTAGCTCCAATAATGTCCCGTACCATATATTCACTTAAGCTTATTATAAAACATATAAAAGCTTCTTAAACTTATAACCTCAAACACAAAGGTTATAATACATAAAGTTGGTGTATGTTTTTTGTGAAAATATTAGTCATTACTATTACTTTTATTTGGATCTTCGTGTTTGATGGTTGCAAGTTTTATAAGAAGCTTTTATGTGTTTTATGTTTATGGTGCGGTCTGTTATTGGAGCAAGTTGTTCAACCAATGGTATAGCTCCTCAGCAAATCTTAAAACTTAGGCTGTTGCATACTGTTCTGAATTTCACTTCCTCTTGGATAGATGAGGCATCTGAACTGGTCCAACATAAGCATATTGCTAAGGCATGCCCATTCACGCATGTCTTTCCTCCCCACAGTCGAGTGGCCTCCGAAAGACATGCGTGAATGGGCGTGCCTTTGCTGAAGGTTGGGCGTCAGGATGGCAACTCGGCGCCATAAAAATCGACTGCCAATCATTAGTGGACTGGAGTTCTGCTGTGGCGACCCCTAACCGGGAAAAGCCGAAAAGACAACAAATAATTAATAATATCGTGTATAAGTAACTGCTGAATGTGTAAATAAGGAGGAAATGTGCTTTATTGTACTTTTTCTTACAATGTTTTATACTTTATGTGGAGTAATTCTTTGTAGTACATATTTAATTTTTTACAGGTTTTCAGATTTTAGTGCATTTTGTGTGAACAGTTATTTCATCAGGTGACTGAGATTTTTACTTTTAAAACTATTTTACTTTGAGTATGTTCATTGTGGGACTTCTGTAGACTTCAACTCAGTTAAGAACTCCGTCACAGTGGTTGGGGAATGTAATGCAATCTTTCCTTTTTGCGGCAAAGCTTATTTATCTTGTAAATTCCTCCAAATGTTTAATATTCACGTATGTATAAAAATCTTGTGGGCTTAAATTGCTTATTACTGTATTTGCTATGTAGAATTTAACTAATTGTTCATGTTTGTTATATGCACTTGTATTTTTGGAGCTTTTCTCCCCAGGCTTCCACTGAAAATGTGCTCTTAATGCCTCTTTGGACTATCTTGGTAAACAAATGCCAATAAATACATGCATATATACATGCATACAAACTATGTTAGGGTGGGTAATTTCTTTCTCAAAGGGTGGATTTTTCTTCAACTTCATGCTTATTTAGCATCTACTCCTGTTTAATTTTTGATGATTAGACAGGCATTTGTGTAGTTAAGATTTTATTTGCGTGTGTATCTCTGATATGTGTGTTTTGTTAGGGTTGCCCCCCAAATCTCTGGTGAATTTAAGCTAATTGTGATGTTGCATATAATATAAAAGTTTTTAAAATACAATATCAAATTTTAAAGGGAGAGTGTCAAAGATTCTGTGTTTAGAAAATATTTTTTATATCAGACCCTCTTCTAAAAATGATATATACATTTTACCTGTTTTACTTTTTTGATGGTATTCATAGGAATTTCAAGGCAATTGATTCTTGTGACCATTTATGATTTGCCAGTACTCACACTTTGGCCATACACCATTTTTAAGAGGGATAGAATTGTCAAGCCTAAAATTAACATGTCAGTTCTCATCTAATCTAAGTCCAATCTGAAGAACGCTAGTGTATCATCCTGCTTAATCTAAAGGAGCAGCATGTTCCAGAGGTGGAGGGGTGCTGTATGATGGACTTTGTCTCTCAGTCACATTTTATTTATGTGTTGGTGAAGATTTAGGTCACAGTTCTTTTATTTGTGGAACTATCTGACTTGAAGAGATTCTGGGGATATAGGACAATTGGTTCCCTAATGGCATGGAAGGCATGCTTCAAGAGTCTATACAATACTGAATAAAGAGTCTATCTCTGTCATGGAAGCTTGTTTTTACACAGATGTGTGTGTCTGTATATCTAGATCTACATCTCTCTCTATATATATTATATATTATATATATATATATATATATATATATATATATATATATATATATATATATATATATATATATATATATATATATATATATATATATATATATATATATATATATATATATATATATAAATATATCTGTATATATATATATACAGATCTGCTTCAGAAGACTGACAAACCAAAAGATGGAATCCCAAAAGGCTGAAAATTCAGAACACTGAACACATTTTTAATGCAGGGGGCTGCACCCCCCACTCCCTGCTGACTGTATATACCAAGTCCAAGATTGCAGAAAAGTAGAGAAGGGGCAGATTCCATCATTCAGTATTTTGAATTTCCAGTCTTTTGGGATTCAGTCTTGATTTTTCAGTCTTTTGAAGTAGACTCGTGCGTGTGCGTGTGTGCGTGTGTGCGTGTATAAAACTTTTATTTTTTTGTTGTGGATCTTTACTGTGCATACATTTGGTAACAAGTGGGAGTGTGATTATAATTTAGGATCAGTTGTTTTGGTATAAGGGGTTATGAGTTTGGGTGCTGTTTGGCAAGTATTAAAGGTAATTGTTATGTTTTGTTGCTTGGGTAGTGAGTAGGCTTTCTCTGGTGCTCATCTGGAAAACAATCATCTCTGTAGATGAAGATGTCTCATCAAGGACTTTGTGAATCCTACTTATACCCCCCACAAACACTGGACATTGCAAGTAAGTGTACATTTTTATATCTGGCAGGTTATCACTGAAACTGTGATTACATTAAATGATGTAATTTATTTTGATAAATGTAATTGTTGGTAGAACAAATACATAGTAATTATGCATTTAGTGTATTTTTAATGAAACGTTTTAAGCTTTCAGTGATGTAATGTTTAGGGGTCTAGGTTACTTTTTTACAGGTTGCCTTTTTTTTTTCTTACTGCATTTAGTGTGACTGTTTATTTCAGTATGTGAGTGAGATTTTGGGTCTATATTATCTTGCCGAAACGGCAATACAGCGAATGCCATTTCAGTGACATGTAAACATCGATCCACCACTTGTGCAAATGGCCAGAACATTGATTTTTTTTTTTTTTACAAGGGAAAAAAATCATTAGTCCAACCACATACAAAATACCATACCTAACATTACAAAGTGAGGAGCTTCGCCCCCCACACACCCCAATGTGAGGAGCACCCCCCTAAGTGAATATACCAACTCCGAGTTCGCACTACAGTGGGGAAAAGGGCAATTACACGGCAATGGCCAAATGATTTTTTTTCCCTTGGAAAAAAATCAATGTTCTGGCCATTCGCGGAAGTGGTGGATCCGTGTTTACGTGTCACTGAAATGGCATTTGCTGTGTTGCCATTTTGGCGACATAATATAGATCCGAGATTTCCCACATTTTTACATGAATTTTTCCAAGATATCCATACTTCGACACTAGAGTCTGATGTGTTATGGGTAGTGATAGGTGTTTCATGATCTCTTCACTTAGTTTTCCCTAGGAATTATTCACTGTATTATGGATATTCCCTGTATTTACAGGGAGTCCAGTGCATGTCTGCATTTTATTAGTGCATACCAGTGTGTTTCTGCCTTTGGCCTACACTAAAGTTAGGTTGATTGAAATAGAAGGTATTCAGTGCAGGCTGTCCTTCTGCCTTGTCATCATACTGATTGATTTCAGTCCTTGAATCTAGGAGCGGCCCTAGGTCAACTGGTGCCCTAGGCAAAAGGGCTCCATGGCACCCCCCACCACACTACCTGGTGCCCCCATCCTGGTCTACCTACACTAAATAAATACTGGAAAAGCACCCCTGCTAGACCGGCGCCCTAGGTGGCCACCTAGTTGGCCTATGCCTAAGGCTGGCTATGTAGACTGTAGTCCTTCATTTGTGATAATTTCCTGCCTACCTTTGTAGTGCATAACTGTTTTCCTTTCAGTTATACAAATGAATTGTACTTAGCATTGACTGTATCTATGAACTAGGGGCCACACATCTGTGCTTCATACCATCTTGTTATTCAGGTTTATATAAGCATAACCTAACTCATATGTACCAGGTTTTGGGTTCTTGTTGTTGGATTAGATGGTCATTCAAACGAATGGATTTCCTCATGTGAGATTCTGCCAGCTGATATTTCTGGTCCCTCAGATTTCACTGTAATTATTTTTCATACGTGTCCATGTCTGTTTCAGGCCCAAATATTTATATATGGGTCTTTGGTCAAAACTGACCTCACTAAGCACATTTGACTGAAAGCTCACTTCAGTGAAATCATTTAGTTGAAAATTATATATGGCCTTTTTCCACTGCAGTGCAATCCTGGAGTTAGAATATTGTTGTGGAAAGAGTTGTGCATTGCACTTGTCAGTATACAAGTGTATGGTTTAATAGATTTAAAATAGGTGGTGGGGGTTCCCGCCACACCCCCCACACCCCCCTTTACTTTATATTCTAAATCCTATATCGCCCTAGATGGGGAAAAGGCCATATATAACTTTCAACAAAATGAGTTTCGACCAAATAAGTTTTCAGTGAAGTGAGCTTTCAGTCAAGTGTGCTTAGTCAAGTGAATTTCGACCAAATGCGTTTTCGACCAAAGTAGAGATATATATATATATATATATATATATATATATATATATATATATATATATACACAGTGCATACACATTTAATAGTAAACCTATATATATATATATATATATATATATATATATATATATATATATACATACACATACACACACACACACACACACATATACGTATATATTTATATTTTTATTTATTTTCTGCAGATTTCAGTATCCTCACATGTAATAATAGGTTGACTAAAACCTTATTAACCTCTTACTTCCTTCAGTTAGCTGCTGAGACCCTTCCTTATCCTGTAACTATCTTAATTAACTGCTCTATTATTGAGTCTACCGTTCCAACTATCTGGAATAAATTCTTCACACTACCTATCCACAAAGGTGGAAACTCCCTTGAAATCTCTAATTTTAGACCAGTAGCCATTCTGTCACCTTGAAAAGTGCATACACCACCTTGAAAAATGCATACACCAACAAACCCTGCAATAACTAACTCAGGAAAACCTCCCCACCCCCACCCAACATGGTTTTCATCCAAAACACAGTACCACAGCCCTGATCTCCTTTACTAGCACTATCCCACAGTCTTGTGACAATAACAAACTTGTATCCTGCTATTTTCTTGACCTCTCAAAGGCCTTCAATACTCACGCTCACTTCTCCTTACCAAGCTGATTAATGTTAACTTCTCCTCTGCTACTGTCTCTTGGTTCGCTAGCTATCTAACTGATAGAACACAATCAGTTAAATGCCACTCTGCACTCTTAACCCTCTCCCTGTAACAATGGGTGTTCCCCAAGGATCTATACTGGGACCTTTACTCTTTAATATTTTTACTAGTTTACTATACACCGATTTGTACCCAGTCATCCCTCATACAATATGTAGATTCCACTGTCATCACCATCTCTGACTCTCTCTCTCGTCTCATCTCTTCCACACAGACCACCTTTACTGCAGTGGAAAACTGACTCACCAACAATCAATTAATCCTAAACCCCCAAAAGAAACAAACTCTTACTCTTTCTTCCTAAGACTCTTGATCATCTCACAACTATTTTCACTGTACTGTCTCTAAGACCCAAATAGTTCCAGAAACTAGTGCCTACCCCCTAGGTGTCACTATTGACAGTCAACTTAAATTTGACCTGCACATCAATAATTGCATTAGGAAAACTCACCAAAAACGTGGCCGTCTATACAGAACCAAAAAGTTCCTTACTGTCAAAGCTTAAGAAACCCTGTCTCATACCTACCTCCTACCCAGTCTACTATACGGTTCCCAAATACTCACAAATCTTAACTCCACTCTCCTAACCAAACTTAGCTCAACTTATAACAAGGTAGCTAGATTCTCTGCCCAACACACTTATAAAACCCATCACAGCATTTCACTCTCGCCTAGATTGGCTGGAACTACCTCACCTACTTCTAACTCAGCTCCAGATTATACATTCTATACTACAACCCAACTATTGCTCAAATCTAACCTCCCTCATAGCTCGCTATTCACAAACAACAAACAAGGACCCTTCGAATCTCCGACCAGGACCTGTTACTTATATACAAACCTAGGACCAATATGGGATGCAACCTATACAGCTACCATCCTGCTAATGCATGGAACAAACTTCCCCTTCAAATCTGGTTACAAACCCAACTAAAACAATTTAAAGTAACTGCTAAAGAACACTTAACTGTATGGTCATGCCTTTGCTCTCACCCTACGTAATGTCTTCACATACAACAAACGCCCCAGTATCCTCGCTTCTTTTTGACTCTACTGCACTATGTGTTATCTTCTGTAAATTAATGATGGCTGGTTTCACAAAACAAAATTGATTTTATATTATCATTTATTTTTCTAATGTGCTTCTAAATCACTTTTAGAATATGACTTATGTAAATCTCTCATTTGTACATTTGAATTTGTATAATTCTTTGTGTTGGATAATGTTTCTTTTTGTTTTGGAGCTTTTCTCCCTGGGCCTCTGCTGAAAAAGGACTATTCTTAGCTCAGTCAGACAATTCCCTGTCAACAAATGTAAAATAAATAAATAAAAATAAAACTTGAAAAATAGTTACATATTCTGGTCAGCTCCCTGACACAGTATGTGGTAAGATGATACTGACTTAATCAGCTTGCATATAACATTCTGCTAAACTTCTATCCATCTTCCTTGCTTACGTGTTAAGCATTTTTGATCCTGGACAGAGTGGATTAAACAATGTGCCATCAGAGGTGAAAACTATCATATTCAACTTAATGAGGCATTGATTACAATGCAACCTGATTTGATCCTAATTTTCAGTTCATTGAATGAAAAGCTTAAATGTTGGGTTGTGTAAAATGTATCCATTCATGCAATGTGTTTATTCATTCAACTTTGTTAACTTGGTAATGCACTCAAGAAAATCATGTAGGATTTCTTTTCATTTTACTTTCTCTTTCTTTCTCTTTTTGGAAAGGACTGAGGTGGTTGTGTATACTTTTTAGACGATGTTATATGTTTGTCACTTTCCACAGAATTCACCTCAGTTGAGAATGTACTGTCACACTTGAAAGTGAGGTTAAAAAGAAGTTATGTACTCACCATAACGTTCCATGTGAGTTGATGCATCTCGCCTTCATTCATCACTGATGGGTTCAGAGCCAATCCTCGGCTCCGACACGGCCTACTAGCAAGCTCAAAGTTCTCCAGTAGCTCGATCCCCACCCTTTATCCCATAATGCACTGCTGGAATTACTTCAGATCTTGTTCGCTGCGTACCATATAATAGTACAATAATTATTCTGCCTAGGAATGAATACACATTGAAAAACCAGGATGAAGACAGCCTCCAGGTCAACTGTCAGCCAGGAGGGGGAAGGAGGGAGGCACGTGAGAATGAAGGCGAGATGGAACAACTCACATGGAATGTTATGGTGAGTACATAACTTCTTTATGTGAAGTTGTTCAATCTCACCGTTCATTCATCACTGATGGGTAGCATCCCTAGCACCCTGATCTTGGGTGGCTCACGGAAGTACACACTTCAGAACCGTAGAACCAAATGAAGCCCTGTCCCTGGGGGCCTTATCCACTTTGTAATGAGTTATAAAAGTGTGAGGTTTAGACAAGGTGGCCACTGCACAGATGTTATCCAAAGGCAATTTGGCTTGAAAGGCTGACTAGGTAGAAACTGCTCTGGTTGAATGAGCCTTTAACTTACTAGACAAGGGCATATTATGACAAGCATATGTATAGGTGATGCAATCCGACAGCCACTTAGGGTTGTTTTAGCAACTGGTTTACCTTTCCTGGTCTCAGAAAAAGGATACAAAGAGCTGATCTGATTTCCTAATGTCTTTGGTTCTGTCCAAATAAAATCTAAGTTGTCTATGAACATCGAGTTTATGCAACATATATTCCAATTTGTTGGTGTGATTAGGGAAGAAAACGGGCAACTCAATAACTTGATTAATGCTAACCTCAGAATGTTAACCTTTGGGCAGAAAGGATGGATTAGTCCTGAGAGATACTCTGTCAGCATGGAAGACCATATAAGGGGGTTTGATGGATAGGGCTTGGAGCTCTGACACTCTGCGGGCTGACGTGATGGCTACTAGGAAGATAGTTTTCCATGACAAGAATTTTAGTTCACAAGATGATGCAGGCTCAAAAGGAGGAAGAATTATGAGAACCTAAAATTCAAATTCCAGGGTGAATAAGGTGTCTTCACTTGGGGCCTAATGTGAAAAGAACCTTTTAGAAAAGCCTTAGACAATTGGTGAGACAATATTCAAACCATCAATTCCTAGATGGAAATTAGATATAGCAGCTAATTGTACTCGCACTGTAGCTGCCGCTGCTCCTTTGTTGAAGATTTCTGTCAGGAATTGTATGATAGAAGACAATGGCGCTTGATAAGGGTCAATGTTGTGGGAAGAAGTCCAAATGGAAAATCTCTTCCACTTACTATGATACAGTTATCTGGTGGAAGGTTTGTGGGAAGCCAACAAAATCTGACTAGTGTCATCGGAAAGATTACAGAGCCTGGCTATGCAGGGAATTGGAGCAGCCAAGCAGCTAGCTTCAATGTCTGCAATGACGGGAGAAGATCCCCTGACGGATGTGTCAACAAGTCTAGAACGGGGTCCAGGATCCATGGATATTCCAGAATATGATGGTAAAGAAATGGCAACCAAATATGACAAGGCCAATGAGGGGCTATGAGGATGATTGTCCATCCCAGTGACTTTGCTTTGTGTAAGAATTTGGATATCGGGGGAATTGGTGGAAATACATAGAGGAGACCCGAGGGCCAATCGTGGACAATAGCATCCCTCGGGGAGTGACCTGGCGTGGGAATCAGAGCAAAATAGCTGCTGCATTTGTTGTTGATTTGACTGGTGAAGAGGTTGCAGGAAGGTTGACCCATTTTTGCGGAAGATCCTGTCTGCAATCTCTTGAGGGACCATTCGTGGGGCAACAAGATTGCTCTGGTCAAGTCTGTCCACTATTACGTTGGATTTGCCCAGGATGTGCGTTGCCAACAAAGCGCTGGGATGACAGTGCCCACTGCCATACTCTGAGGGCTTCTCGGCAAAGGGGATAAGACTTGGTCCCACCTTGTTTGTTCAGATACCAGGCCACTGACATGTTGTCTGTCTGTATTGCAATTGTCCCTAGAGGAAGAGAGTCTTGAAAGTATTGCAACTCTAGAAGTACTGCTCTCATCTCCAGGACATTGATATGCAGATGTGATTCTTGATCTATCCATGTGCCTTGGGCAGTCTTTCGAAAAAAAGCCCCCACCCTATCAGTGGGCACGGGGGGAAGGATGAAAAAGGGCGCCCTATTGTGACTTGAAGAGACGTCAACCACCACTGATGATCCTTCTTGCAAGAATTTGTTATAAGGATCATGTAACTCATTGGAAGTTCTTGGTAAGACCATTGCGTGAACAAAAGCCATTGAAGGGTTCTCATATGCATCCTTGCTAACAGGATTGCTAGAATGGCTGCCACCATCAATCCAAGAACTTTCAATACCGCTGTACTTTCTCGGTCTTGTTCTAGCTGATGTTACATGCTGCTCCATTGCATGGTACCCTATCGGCTCACATGTTTGTAGGGACAAACACAAACGTGTCCCATACCACAGACAGGCATTGGACCACACTGTGTCATGACCCATTTTATGAAGGGTAGTGTGTGAGTGGCACATAGGATGGTGTTTATCAGACAGTCCATATAGTGTCATATTAAGCTTGCCTACCATATGTGGCTGTGGTTGTGTTCACATTGGTTGTGGGTATGCACTTTCTCACAGGTGTCTGTTACTCTGTGCTGTGACATGCCTGTAGAGCCTGCTATATTTCAGGTACATGTGTATTCCCCCATACAAAATGTAGGCCAGTGTTGTGGCAGTCTGCCTGTAGTTTGCACAGTGCTTTGTTAGATGCCTAGCATCTTAGTGTAATTACCCAGTGTGATGTTATGTCCAGATATTTACAAGACATACTGCTGCCAGGCCACCATAACAGTTGTGTATTTCTGACAAAGCAGTGGGATTCTGTACAGATGCATGTCACTAACTACTGGGTAAGTATTTGGCCATGTGATCTCTGCAACACTAGTTTTTGTGTGTCAGGACAGATAGGCATGTGTGAATACATAAACTGCGTGGGCATATGTAGTCCAGTATTTACGTGTTATACCCATGTACATGGGTGTTAACATCCACATTTTCAGGCTAGGTCCACATGTCTCACATAAAGGGGATCTGTGTATACCTCTGGACTGAGCAGAGAGTGCCAGACTGTCCACATACATTGGTCATATCTCTGCTGTAGTCCACAGGATCATTACTGTGCTATCAGTGGTATTGTACTATGGTGTCTGTCAGTAACCGATGGCATACCTGTCAATAGCAGATGTCGCCTCCCACACAGACAACCCCTGTTACAGTAGCAACAGTCTAGATATATACCTGCAATACATACATGACATCCCCTTGCACTAAAAGGTTGCGACTATTGTTGCTGAGGTAGGACTCCACTCCATGTTCTGGACATATGGTAAACATATATGTGTGTGTGTATCTATATATCTATATATCTATATATCTATATCTATCTATATCAATATCTATCTATATCAATATCTATCTATATCTATCTATATCTATATCTATCTATATCTATATCTATCTATATCTATATCTATCTATATCTATATCTATCTATATCTATCTATATCTATCTATATATATATCTATATCTATATCTATATCTATATATATATATATATATATATACACACATACACACACACATATACAAACACATATATACACAGCTTTATAAGTACACATACAGATATATAGATATATATGCACATATAGTTATGGATATCTACATATATATTGACATAAATAGGTATAGCTATACATATATGATGTACATACATACATATATAAATATATATATAAATATATATACATATATATATATATATACACACACATATATATATATATATATATATATATATATATATATATATATATATATATTACATATTACAGAGAGATCTATACATGGCCATATATATGATGCACTATACAAACGTGTATAAATACATATTTATGACTAAATATGTGTATGAACATGTAGACATACATCTAGAAATGAATATATATCTATATCCATATCATGGTCATGTGTAAACATTACTGTTGTGTATACCTTCCCAGATGTATCTCACCGTTGTATCTGATGTGCATCTACAATGTATGTACTGTACCTGTGTACTATGTATGTATTCTACCTACATTCCAAAGTTCAGCTGTACACCACAAATCTATTACTTACCTTTATTTTTAAAATTAATATTTTTTTGATTGTTCTCTCCACTGTAACTGTTTGTGCCGCATACCACTGTAAAAACATGTCTCTTGTAATTTGTGTGTATACTGATTATGTCTAAATAACTAAATATCATGGTCATGTGTAAACATTACTGTTGCGTATACCCCAGATGTATCACACCATTGTATCTGATGTGTATATTTAGATATAGCAACATATGTGATGCAACAGTAATATCACTAACATAGTAAATAGTGTGGGAAGAAATAGCCAGGGAATTGTTATGGCTAGGCTTGTATAGGCCCTAGGGCCGATAGCCTAGTGCCAACCTATGTACTATACAATTGTAAAAGTCACAGCGATTGTTCAATACTATTCAATATGTCAATATGTGATAAGAGACCTTGGGACACAGGTGGACAGTAGTCTCTCCTTTGATAATCACATCACCACAGTAGTCAGGAAATCCTTCTACATTGCACACCTCATCACAAAAGGTTTCAAGGTTTCTCATCTAGAAAAAAAGAGGTTATTGTTCCCCTCTACTCATCACTCATTAGCCCCATTAGAGAGTACAACGCCCCATTTGGTAGGTACCTCGCAAGGCATCTACAACAACTGGAAAGGCCGCAGAAATACCTCACAAAGAGGATTACCGGCCTCAAACAGATGCCCTATGCAGACCGTCTCAAAAAACTCCAGCTTTACTCCATCTCATATCGCCTACTCGGAGGTGATCTCTGCCTAACATACAAAGCTATGTCAAACCCAGAGCTGTTGGACATGCTTCACTTAAAGAAATCCCAATCCCTCTGAGCTACACGCTCTATGGACCTAAACCTTGTCACCACAATAAACAGAACATGCTGGACGGATAGATTACTGTCCCAGAGACTTCCCATACTCTGGAATAAACTACCTAGCTATATCAAACAAAGGTCCTCATTAGCACTCAAGAAAAATCTTGATGATTGGATGGGAAATAGGAAATTCACCCGGGGATCACCTCTGTGGCTCTGCTTGACAGTAGCACAGGAAAATAATTTTCTTGGGTGGCAAAAGCCAGGGTACCTTTTTGGCTGGGCTTGTATAGGCCCCAGGGCTGATAGGTTCATAGGTAGGTACTAGGCTATGTCTACTGACAGATGTTTTGGAAAAACAACAACTGTCTACACAGCTGTCATGGCGTAGTGGCTAACTGTTGTGGCTATAGTGTACAGGGTCCTGTGTTCAAGACCTGCAAGAGCTGTTTATTTTGTTGCAGGGCTGAACAAGGGCTGCTGGAAACAGAGTGATTAAGGCAGTTTTGAACAGCTTTAAGAGCGTTTGCATGGGTTTGCGTGAAGCTAAGCGGTGCTAAGGTACGGTTAAATGTACGGGCACTTACACCATGTAGACTTCGCTTACCACTGCACAAATGTGCTTAGCTGTTATATTGCAGCAATGCTGACATCTGATAAGCATGTCTCAGCCCTGGTAACCAATTCTCACATCCCAGTCTGATAACATAGCAGGGTATTGACATCTGCAATAAGTGTATGTAATGCCATGTACATAACATGCGTCTGTGTGCTGTCATTACAATAGGAAGGGGTGTGAGTGTCATGTCAGGGACACTTGAGTATATAAGACCTGTACATCACTCTTATACATGTGAATGCATTACATACAAGGGTAGTATCCCAGGTAATGTGCCATCATACTGGCATGTAGATTATTATGCCGTTACTCCTGTGACAGTGATTTCCCAAGCAAGAGTAGATTTGTGTCCTTTCATGTCCACGTTGACCACCAGTTGTTGGTGTTTCTGGCCTACGTCCATGTGGCCATCGCCCCACTCCCACCACATGTTCTAGCATGGACAAGCCACGGTCAGTGAGGCCCACCATCTCACCCAAATGTCTATCCATGACCTCAGTATAATCACGGAGGGCACCTGCAAGTTCATGGAAGTTGTCACTTACAGATGAGAGAGCAGGCCTCTGCAGCCTCAGACCCTGTCTGGTGTACATTTCCATAAGGGCCTGCACCCCCATGACAGTCTGAAACATGCATCTGGTGGTACCAGTTGTGGCACTTCTGCCAGGGGCATGATGACCAGCAGCCCTCCCACGAGCACCCCGGTACATCTGCCTATGTGGTGCCCTACTGGACATCTGGCTATGCCTGCTGTGTCTGGACACAGCAGGCATAGATACCACACTCTCCTGTGCACTGCCACCAACCACCAACTATATCCCTCTGCTATGGCCACTGGTGATGGGGTAGCTATAGGCTCTGTGACTGTGTGTGGGGTTGGGGTAGATAAGAGGGGGGGGGTGGCAAACGATGGTGCAGTTTCAGTTTCTGACAACACTGCCTGTGCCTCAACAGTCCTATCATCATTTTCGGTGTCTACATGGACACCAACATCAGATTGTATGGAGGAGGAATGCTGACCCACCTCACCACCTGTGAGGGGAAAACAAGAAATGCACTTTAAGACCTGTACAGCATTGCATAACAGTACACACACACACACACACACACACACACACACACACACACACACACACACACACACACACACACACACACACACAGTAATTCCACCATAATACCTACTTGTCCCTGAGTTTACAGAGATTCCCATTGTTATTCACGTAAATTCCCCATCCTGCATCACACTTGGTAACATATCCTCATTAATACCAGTCATTAACATATCATTCTTCTAAATGCCTAGACAAGTGATCACAATACAAGACCTGTTACTCTATCACCTCCTTGATTTGATTGGAATAGGTTTTACAAGGCCTCAGTGCTATCATCCAGTGTTCACCCTGGATATGTCAGGACATCATGAGCATGGCCCCCATAGGTTAGGGTCTACTACATTCACTCCATAATGTCACGCACTGCAGTGTCATATGTAACTATTGCTCAGTAGATGCAATATCTGCTGCTCAATCAACTTATTATGTGGACAACAGTAATATATGGATACACTCCCTGGTGCTGTCTACTAATTCCCCAATGTATCTGTAGTACTGAATACGTGGGTAGTCATTCATCTTTCTGCTTATTGCAGTTTTAATGGTAAACCTGGTGTCTAGTTTCACTCCCAATGCATGTTCCATGCTACAGACCTTATTATACTATCAGCTGTCCTGTGATTACATATCAAACAAGTATTCCTGGTTTCTCATGTGCCAGTCCATGTCCATGTACTGCACGATTCCAAAGGGAAGTAGTGACGTATGAACAACCCCACAATCTGACATGTGCATGCATGGACACACACACACACACACCTACAGGTGAGGATGCACAAAGATAGTACACACAGACACCTCATTACCCATCTGTCAACATGGATAGCATATGGTACTCAACAGCATTCCGACCCTCACTACCACAGTCCTAGCCTTTCTTCTCTCTTCCTGCCTTCGGCCATGCCTTATAGGTTCATAGGTTCATACTAGGCTATCTGCCCTGGGGCATTTATAAGCCTAGCCCGATTGTGTTTGGCTTACGCCACCCCTTGATTTGAGTATACTGTGCCCTTTTTAAAGTTTAGTTTACTGTGCCTCTGTCTAATAGTGACACAGAAGTAATCCCCGGGACAAACGTATGATCCCCCATCCACTCATCAAGATTTTTCTTGAAGAGAGTCAGTGAGGTACTCTGCCTAACATGAATTGGAATTCTATTCCAGAGCAAAGGGAGCCTCTGGGTTATGAATCTGTCCCTCCAGCATGTTCTATTTATTTCTGTGCTGAGGTTCAAGTCCCTCGAGCGCGTGGCTCTAAGGGATTTAGATTTACTGAGGTGGAGCATGTCCATTAATTCTGGGTTGGACATAGCTTTATATGTCAGGCATAGATCACCTCGAAGTAGGCGGTATGCAATTGAGTAGAGCTGGAGTTTTTTTAACCGAGCAGCATATGGCATCTGTTTCAGTCCCTTGATCCTCCTGGTGAGGTACTTTTGGGGTCTTTCTAATTGCTGCAGGTGTCGGGTAAGGTACATCCCAAAGGGGGCATTGTACTCTATGATGGGCCTGATGAGGGATGAATAAAGGGGCACGATTACCTCTCTTGATCTAGATGTGAATCCTTTCATGATGAGGTGGGCTATGTAGAAGGTCTTTCTAACCACTTTGGCAATGTGGTTGTCAAAGGAGAGATTGCTATCAACTTGGGTCCCCAGATCCCTAATTACTTTCTCTGTACTTAATGGGTTACCACCTATGTGGTAATTTGTGGGCACATTGTTTTTGCCAAAGGGTATGACTATACACTTTTTGGCATTTAGCTTTAGATCATGGCTCTGGCACCAGTTATCCTTCTCTGCGAGACCTTTTTGAAGGATGTTTGTGTCAGCTGGAGAGTCAATTATGGTGCCCAGTTTGCAGTCATCTGCGAACTTGGTGAGCCATAGTCCTCCCACGTTGGCCTGTACCTCAGAAAAGTAAATACCTAACAAGAGAGGTCCCAGAACAAAACTTTGTGGGACACCACTTGTGACCAGTTTTGAGTCTGACATGGCTCCAGCAGCTCTGACTGTGTGGGTTCTGTCTTTGAGCCAGTTTGCGACCCATCTTGTGACATAGGGGTTTATATTTAGGCTGGATAGCTTATCTATGATGCCCGAGTGGGGTATTGTGTCAAATGCCTTTGCGAGGTCCAGATAGGCTGTGTGGACTACCTTCCCTTCATCTATGGCCTTGGTGACTGTTTCAAAGAAGTCAACCAGGTTCAAAAGGCAGGATCTGCCCTTGACAACGCCAAATTGGGTAGGATCTAGTGTCTGTAGGTCCCCAATGTCTTTGTTTACGAGTTCCATGATGATCCTCTCCATAGCCTTGCAGACTAGGCTAGTCAGGCTTATGGGGCAATAGTTTCCAGGGTCCACAGAGGCGCCACCTTTGTGGAGTGTGACCACTGTTGCTGTACGCCATTCTTTGGGCACATATCCTGTAGTGAGGCTGAGATTGTACAACAGTTTTACTTGTGGGATTAGTTCTTCTTGGAGTTCATGTAGGATTCTGCAGTTTGGGCCATAGTTTCCACTGGCCCTGGGGCCTTGAAGGATTCCACTTCGGTTTTGAGAAGTGTGAAGTTCACTTTTGAGAAGTTTTTCACTGTGGTTTACTTGGCTGGGGGTGGGGTCGGGATGTGGATATCCAGTGAAATTAATTTATGGTCTGATCTTACCAATGAGGGATATACTTCTGGTATGGAGCATAGAGTCCCCATGTTGGTAATGATCAGGTCTAGTATGTTATCCCCTCTTGTGGGAGTGGTGACTAGTTGTTCCATAGCATTTGAGTTTATAAATTCCAGGAACCTTTGGGCTAAGGTGCTGGGGCTTGAGTAATGCTCCCAGTCTATGTTTGGGTAGTTGAAGTCACCCAATATAATGGTGCTCGGAGAGATCTTCATGTTCTCCAATGTTTTCAGGAAAGCCGAGTGGGATTCCTGACTTTGAGAGGGTGGTCTGTAGGATGCTATAAACTGAAAAGCAGTCTTGCCCACTGTCAGTTGCATTTGCCTTCCACCTCTCCTCCTCTTTCGGCCAACAGTAGCCCAATTTCCGCCAGCACCCTGTTGGCTAACTGTACTGGTGGCGGTCGTTGTTAACCCGGGCCTCGACCGATCCAGTATGGAAATATTTACTGGTCACTGCATGAAATGATTTGGCGAAGTTTTACGCCAGATGCCCTTCCTGACACAACCCTCCCCATTTATCCAGGCTTGGGACCAGCACAAAGAAATGCACTGGCTTGGGCATCCACAGTGGCTGGGTTTGATATATATATATATATATATATATATATATATATTATATATGGGGTACATTCAGACATCAGGTCCACAATCTCTAACTCTCCTTCCTGCACAGCTGCACTGTTCTGCCTTGCTACAACCCAGACAGGTGCCACATATGGACACAGCCTAACATTAGGGGGGTATACATAGTGACAGATTGCAGGTAAGCCTATTACACAGCTATGGCATTTCAGCATGCTACATTACATGTTAACTTGAGTGCCCTGCAAGTGGTGGTCTCTGGAACCCATGTGTCCTTCATAATGGCATTACTTCTACCACCAGCTATTGGCCACAGTAATATACATGTTTTCTATTACACAACACATACTATGATGGCTTACATCTTGTCACTCAGTCCTGCTCTGCACAGTTGACAGGTATGGCCCACTACCCAGAGGGATAGACTCCATTGTCCATAGCAGTTGTTCAGCTGAACATCATTACAACAACACCTGATGGCACATATAAATCATTCCACATCATCTATCCCATTATTATGGACCAAGTAGTACAGTCAATTACATGCATATATACTTCACATACCTGTTGTGGGAATGATGTCTGTTCTGGATAGTTTGCTTGTAAGGTTTTTTTTTTTTTTTTTTTCTTCTTTGCCTTGGCCTTCAGCCTGCCTGCTTTCTTTCTTAGTTTGCTTCACTCACTCTCTCACTCACTCTCTCCAGTAAATGGATTGAACTGCTTTGAATAGATTGCAGCATGGATTGTGTAGGTGATCTACATGATCAGGTGATGGCCTCTGCACCTATCAGTATCCTTCACTTGCTACCTGCATGCAGCATGCTGTTTTGTACTTCCAATTACCACTGTCATGGGAACCCACTACTATAAATCCCTACATTACGTGGGTGTGGTCCCTTTACCTTTCCTGTATGGTGGACATCCTTCCTGTGTGTGGGCAGCAGTGTTACAGACAGCAGGTAGCAATACCTTTTACAAGAGGGCTTGCAGACTCAGGCCAGCTACATATTTGTATAAGGTTCCAGAACTGCAGATAGAGTGCGAGTAGTTTTGTCATATGCATGGTATAGCACCAGTGTTACAAGGTTTGTGTGTACGTACTAGTTTAACATGGAGTGCAGTCTGGCAGTCTGTCTGCATAGCTCTCAACTGTGGGCCTATCCACATGATGGTGTGTTATGTTTTGTCTGTCCACGACACAGGTATTGTGTCAGATATATCACTGGCAGTGTGTGTGTTGAGTGCTATCGTACATGGCTACATCCATTTATGTATCTGACTTCATATTAATGACTAAGGGTATGTTGCAGACTATCCTGTAACAGCAATTTGCTCAGTGTATGACAACACTATTTCACATATGGGCCCATGTTGCGGCCTCTATCCTACACCTACATACCAGGCTTTGTCCGTATGACATTCAGTCAGGGGTTGTTATATGTAGGGGCCTGTGATTATGTCATGCTGCCATTCCTGCCATCATTCCAGTGCTGTTGTGGCCCCCACACATATTGTGGGGTTGGGTTCATATATATCT